>NW_015506046.1:248961-305939 GCF_001515645.1 Sinocyclocheilus grahami | reverse complement strand
ACGAGAAAATTAAGTCGTTATAACGAGAAAACAACTCTCGTTATGTCGATATAACGAGAAAATAAGTCATTATAATGAGAAAAAAAGAAGGAAAAAAAATAATGCATTAGAACTTCCGTACTAAAGTGAGTTTGAGGTTGCATTTTGTTGTTGCATTCAAGCAATTGGCACTGAACTGCCGCTAATTCAAAAGTGAAAGTAAAATGCGCACGGCTCTTTTAAGCTATTTAAAAGCGAAGGAAAGCGAGGAAAAGAGGGGAAATTCAAACTAACTAAAAATGAACAATTGTTTTACGCCGAATTACCGCTATTTGAAAGTGAAAGTAAAATGTGCACGCCGCTTTTACAAGCTATTTAAAAGTGAAGGAAAGCGAGGAAAAGAGGGAATGCCCCGCCCCCGCGGTGATACCGGTATTACCGGTGTTGTCACACGTCGATTAACCGGTGGGAAAATTTCCTCACCATCACAACCCTAGAGATGAACTGGTCAAAGAACCATGAAAAACCTCGATTCAATCAAAGCGCATGGATTTATAATGTGTGACGTGCGGCGTTGCAGTCTTCCAAATGATTTTCTGTTTGGCTAATCATTAACTGGCTGTGAATTTCATCTCTAGCTAGCGTTTACATTTATTTACATTCATTTTCTTCCATATCAACATGTCTACGTGAATGTGTATAATCTGTTGTGACAATTACTAGCGTAAAAAATACGGTCCAACATATGTTCTCCGAGAAACGTGGAGGTAACATGTAAATTAAAACATAAAAAAACACTAAGCTTCCACGCTAATAAAGACACTGGCTTGAACAGATGCTTGACAGCTACTTCATAAAGAACACGTATTCACAAAACACCATCTATAAATACATCGAATAAAACAGATATGTAAAACAAAAGTTTCAGTCAGTCAGGCGGCTGCCATCACTGTCATAAATCTAAATGAGCTGATGAGCTGCTCTCCTCGTCTTATGAGAGATTGACGACACTTCTGAATTTAGCTCTCACCAGATAGTGTGGAAGACGTGTGTGAAGCAAACAGCATTGTGCGAATGTGCGGGTGTTTATGTTGTAGTAAGTGTGTGAGAGAAAGACTCCGGGGGAGTTCAGGGGTATGAAATACCGTTGTTGTTTACCAACTACGGTGCGCTTTCTCACTCAGACACCTCCATGCTTTTGATCATAATTTAAGAGTGATGTTCAAATTATTATTAATGAATCAACCAACACTACAGTAACTACATTAACAGTCAGAACACCTTTCGAAACCACACAGAAACGCCCTCGCAATGATTTTCACAGGCAATGCCACTTACATTTTGTAGAGAAAACATGTACAAGTCTATAGTCACGAACAAAACTTTCCCTGAACTCATAATTGAGGTATCCTCAGTGGCCCATAACATTCATTTCCCTCACTGTCCTGTATCTTCACACCATTCCAACGCATTATGCTGCTTGAGAGAAAATTGAATTGTGTGGTTTTGGCTCATTTGATGGTAATAACTAATGGCTTGGAGTATTTTTATATATATTTTTTACTTTAAAAAATAAATGTGCTGTTGCTAAACCGAATGTATATAAGATTGGAAAAGGACTATGATGGTCTTTTCTCTCTATGTTTATTCAGAGCTTGAATATGGAATTTTATTTATGGAATATTATGGACTGTTAATAAACTGCACTAATTAATTGCTATTAATTTAATAATAGTTTAACAGTTTATATTTGTTGAATACTGCTGAAATTTGACTCTAAATATTTAATCAATATATAAGATATGATATAATTATTCACACACACATGCTTTTTGCCCTCTCTATCTCTCTCTTTAGTCAGTTCTCAAGTATGGGATTTTATTTATGGAATATGTTAATACACTGCAATAATGGATTGCTATTAAACTCATACTATTTTTGTAGTTAATTTTGGAGTTTTGAATTTGCTCAAATTTGACTAATTATATTTCATCAATATAAAACAATTAATTATTTAATAACATAAAAACAAATGCATCAATCAACCAACCATCAAACTACACTTTAAAATGAATCTAGGTCTCGTCTGTTTACTGGGGGCCGGTTGGCTAGAGGTTTGCAGCTGTTTGATGTGTATGAGCGTGTCTATACAAGCAGCATCACAGCGCAGGAGTCTATTCACATTCCTAACCTCCATCACCATCATTTCTACACAACAGAATAAATGTCCAGCTGAGGCAGGGAGACTAGATGAAAGCGAATATAAAGACAGGAAAATCGTGCAGCAAGAGATGTGAGAAGAATATAGTGAATGAGCCAACAAAGAGGGAGAATAGGAAAAAGAGGATGACATAAAAAGAGAGTTAGGGAGGGCCGGTAATTGAGGAGGATGTGTTTACTCAGTAATTCAAGTGAGAGACATTGAGAGAGCGAGTGTGAGAGAAAGAGAGGGGGAGACAGAAATTGCTTGTTACTCTCCTGACTGGATTTGCCCACGGTTGTGAAGTCATGGAAATGTAATGCTGCCACAAAGGATAAATCCTCATCAGCGGGCTAAACTCAACAAGCAAACTTTCTCCACACAAAAGGCTCCTTCTCTCTCACTTTTCCTCCATCCTCTTACAAGCATGCTATCATTCCTTTCCCTTCTTCCTTACAAGGCTTTGCACTTTAGCCAAATATGGCCAAAAGGAATATCCCGGGTTCAATAAAAGTTAAGCTCTGATGAAAAGTTTTGTGTTATGCTGCCAATTACCTCAGGAAATATTTCTGACTTGTCCCTCAGTTTGTCACAATGACAGTTATGCACTTATTTATTTCTTAATTTTTTTCCAGTTAACGTTTATTGTATTTCATATTTTTTTTAACTAAGTATAACCACTCTGAGTCATATTGGTTTGCAATGACATGTGAGTCAGTGAATGATTACAGATTTTTAATTTTATTATATATATTTTTTTTTTTTTGCATGAACTGCCCCTTTGAATGTCACTGTAAAAATGTCAACCTTTAAACGTAAGTCTGCGCTGAGTGATAACATGACGGAAAACTGTTGACATGAAGAGCTGATCACATTCAAGGCTCTGACCTGAACTCGTGCTGGCATCCGCAGCTCACGAGAGATTTTCTCCAGAGAACGGGGTTGGATTTTTAGACATCCTACCGAAGCGCTGGTCTAATCTCATTTAGTCGCGGCATCCTCGTATCAAACAATTTATCTTCCTGATAGATAATCGGAATGACTGAGCATCATAACGGCACATGCGTGGCTCTTGCAGAACACGATAAAAGCGTGACTTTCTATTTCTAAGCTGATATGCATGAGATTTTGACCAAACCAAGACCAAATTAATAATAATTTTAGCAGGGGAGCTGTACTGTTTGTCAAATGCAAACACGTCGTCTTCATCTGGCTGTCAGAAGCAGCTGATGTCAGGAGAGAAGAGAGGAGGAAGCAAGATTATATAAGGAAAGAAGTATCTCGAGCATCTATATTACTGTTGCTTATATTTAGGGTTAGATAAATGCCTCAAATAACCCTAAGTGTTAAAGTTGAACACATATCATATGTTTAGCAGATTGTGTTGCATACATAGATTAAATCACTTTTGAAAATGTCATTTGGTGTAACAATCAAGTAACAAATAATATCATACTTTCCTTAAACCTTGAATACACCATTAATCTATTTTTATTTATTTATTTTATTTTGGAGAGTCGCACCACATGACTAACCTTTGCTTGTCATAAAGTCAAATTATCTGAAATTTTAAGGATTAATTGGCCCTGGCATGATTAACCATAATATTAACTATAACTATTATATAATTTCTTGTTTTGTTGGTCGCACCACATGACTGCTTCATTTTGCCCGGAAAATGTTTTTTTAAATATTAATAAACAGTGAGGATTTTGTGCTAACCTACTCAATAAGGTTTGTTTGTTTTCATTATTTTAAAGTAAAAACCCTAAAAGGGACTTTTATGCCTATTATAAAATAAATCATATTTATAATATATTATATATTATAATAATACATACAAATAATGTGTATAATAATAACAAATACGTATTATTATTTTGTATTTATTTATTTTTTAAGATGCTTATCACAGAAATGTATTCAAATCATTGTATTTATGAATTGCATTTTTATGTATTTTTTTAATAAATTAAAAGACAGGTCATATCATTGATCCTTATGCAAATGAGTCAATGTTTGGTTAACACAACCTACTTGGTTACTACCAATAGACCTTAATCATGCTAGATGCTATATTGAATTTTACACGATGAAAACAATGCTGAGAGTGATAAACTTTCAGTCTTTACAATGACACACACTGTATAAAGGCTCTAGATAACACGTCATTTTAAAAACTCTCTCAAAACTTTCCAAAACTGATTTATGGAGTTGTCTATAGTGAAAGTTTTTTTCTTTTTGGAAAGACATTTCATCAGCTGAACAGTCAATATGTTGTTAAGCAAGAGTTCAATCCATTGAACACACTGTCCTTCTATCTCTCACAGCCATGTTTTCATTCCTGGCAAAAATTAAACATGGCTCTACTTTGACTAAGGTTAATGCTTGTTGCTGCATATTTGTGTAAATACACTACAAAATAGTATAGAAACAATTTTCGCTCAGAAATTGCTAGTAAATTTCACAATCATTTTCCAAGAAATGCCAAGCAACACAATGATTTTAGTTTGAAATGCTTGAAAAGCTTGAAAAACCTGAAATGGTATTCTGGTAAGAAGAAAAAAACTTTGAAAACTTTTTTTTTTTTTACACTGTAGTATGTACGCAGTATGCTAGCCTTCCTATCTGTTGTTTTTGGGTCTATTTTTTCCCTGATCATTTTGGTACGCTCTGTCTAATGAGTGACTCACCGCCAAGGCTCTGACCCTGGGTTACTGTCTGACCCACTTACTCACCCTCCCAGGACTGATGCTCACAACAGTAACAGACATCGTGATGACAGGAGGAGAGGAAGGGAAGATGACGGGGGGCTGATCACTGCCAGAGAAAACTCTGAACTGGCTGTGTGTCCTGCAGTGTGACTACTCCATCACAGACTGCAAATCTCCTCCCACAGAGAGCAGAAAATGGCCTCCGTGTTAGGAGGGGACAGGGGCGTCATAAATCGCAGATATGCGCTGTGGCTGTTTTCAGCCCTTCGGGAACACGCACGTCTGCCTGTGATGTAGCAGTGGTATGAGGAAGAGGAGGACAAATCGGACAAGTATTGGAATTAATGGGAGACATCATAAAATTGACTGATTTAGTTTAAAATAATATTTACTCAGGAACTGCTAGTAAATTTCACAAATAATTACAAAGAAAGAACATTTAATTATATTTGAACTTTTGAAGGAGAAAGACTGCAATAGTATTTTCGCTGAGTGGCTAACAGCTGACCATTCTGAAAGAATGAATGAACGAAGATGTAACTAAGTAAAGCAAGCATTGCTGGTCATAAGTTTTTTGCTATGGATGCTGGATGCTTCTTAACTAGCTTAACTAACGAGTAGGGATGCACCGAATGTTCGGCAACCGAAATTATTCAGCCGAAAATAGCAAATAAATCTCTTTCAGTGTTCGGCCGAATAAGCGAAAAGACCAAATAAATTGTATCGAACAGTGACGTGGCACAATCAAATAGAGACGCAGAAAACATGTCGACAGTGTGGAAGTATTTAAAACTGTCTGAGAAAGATGCAAAAATCATTACATGCATGTCTCAGATGAGTCTTCATGGTAAACCGGGGGAATTTGGAAGATTTCTGTGAGAATCAGAGTCTTGTGAGCAAAATGTCTGTGCCTGTGAGAAAACAATGTTTTTTAATGGTATTTGAAATTTATTTGATGGAATTTTCTTTATGGAATATTCGATTAGAACTGTTAAATAGATTGAAATTATTAAATGCTATTAATGTCATACGATTTTAATTAGTTAATTATCGTAGTGAAATTTGCTTATATATCGTGTTGCACTACACAGATTTTGTCCAACTATATGTTGTGCAAAATACAGAATGTCCAGCAACCGAAATTATTCAGCCGAAAATAGCAAATAAATCTCTTTCAGTGTTCGGCCGAATAAGCGAAAAGACCAAATAAATTGTATCGAACAGTGATGTGGCACAATCAAATAGAGACGCAGAAAACATGTCGACAGTGTGGAAGTATTTAAAACTGTCTGAGAAAGATGCAAAAATCATTACATGCATGTCTCAGATGAGAAGAGTAAGGGGTGGTTGTTGCTGGTTACTGTATGATGATTGAAATTGCGAAATGGCCTTAAACAATTAGTAAATAAACTGCAGAATTTGATGTTTTCTAATACACACACAAAGTGAGTGTATCCAAACAGCGCAGCACGAGCTGGCTGAGCTATCTGCTTGTTAGCCAGGGTTCAAAGTCCAAAGCACGAGGACAATCTGTGCTGAAACAGTGTCACTCGTCAGTTGCTCGGTAACATTTTTATGAATTTTTACAAGGCGTGTGATAACGCGATACGTGCGACAAACATCTTTCCAGATTCTTAATGAGAATCATTTATAAATCTGCCGTTGTCAACAAAAATAAGCATTGAGGACTTCCTGCAGATTTCCACCAAAATAGAATCCTCCATCAATATTCATAAATGTTAGTATTTTTATTTTACTGTTGTTCTGTAAAATAAAACAAAGTAAGACAATAATTATGATAATAATAAAAAAAAAAGGCAAAATACATCTGGGAAAAATTCAGCCTTCGGCTCAGTGTTCGGCTTCGGCCAAGAATTTTCATTTTGGGGCATCCCTACTAACGAGTCTTCATGGTAAACCGGGGTAATTTGGAAGATTTCTGTGAGAATCAGAGTCTTGTGAGCAAAATGTCTGTGCCTGTGAGAAAACAATGTTTTTTAATGGTATTTGAAATTTATTTGATGGAATTTTCTTTATGGAATATTAGATTAGAACTGTTAAATAGATTGAAATGATTAAATGCTATTAATGTCATACGATTTTAATTAATTAATTATCGTAGTGAAATTTGCTTATATATCGTGTTGCACTACCCAGATTTTGTCCAACTATATGTTGTGCAAAATACAGAATGTCCTGCCCCCCTGTCATTCCACCTGTTGTCAACTAGCAAATCATTGTTCATAGGTGTGGCGTAACTAAAGCCTACACATATGCCTCACACAAACTGGAAATATGTCAACAAAGGACTGAAAGCTGCAGTCATTGAGCGACTTCTAAGGGACTGGCTGTAGCAGTCTCTCTTTCTTACAAAAAAGTCTCTCTCATACTCTCAGCAGAGAAAGGACAGAAAAAATACAGAAAGGACAATGTGCACATGCTAATATCTCATTTGGATAATGAGGCAGAAGCTTAGTGGGAGCTGAAAAGTGGAAGTCACTTCCTGTAGAGAGCAGAGCAAGCCTGACTTCACACTCCATCAGTCCAGCACACTCAAAACTCGCCCAGGTGCTCGCCCGCCGAGACTCGCGGGACGCGGCTGGGCGGCACAGACCCCCCGACACGCAGCATTGAGCTTGCTCTTCAATCGCCTTGACAGCCACGTTGTCCTTGTGGTGAGAGTTTAATGATACACAAAATCCACATGTACGTCCTGCGGAGGGATGAATTATGCAGCAGGCAGCGTGTGGGAGCTCACAGTGTCATATCAGTCCGATTGAGACCGATTCCGCACTGACAAGCAAGACAAACAAATTTCACATCGCTGGAGGTATGTCACACCAAGCAAGTGTTGCACTACCCAGATTTTGTCCAACTATATGTTGTGCAAAATACAGAATGTCCTGCCCCCCTGTCATTCCACCTGTTGTCAACTAGCAAATCATTGTTCATAGGTGTGGCGTAACTAAAGCCTACACATATGCCTCACACGAACTGGAAATATGTCAACAAAGGACTGAAAGCTGCAGTCATTGAGCGACTTCTAAGGGACTGGCTGTAGCAGTCTCTCTTTCTTACAAAAAAGTCTCTCTCATACTCCCAGCAGAGAAAGAGACCGAAAATGCAAAAAAATACAGAAAGGACAATGTGCACATGCTAATATCTCATTTGGATAATGAGGCAGAAGCTTAGTGGGAGCTGAAAAGTGGAAGTCACTTCCTGTAGAGAGCAGAGCAAGCCTGACTTCACACTCCATCAGTCCAGCACACTCAAAACTCGCCCAGGTGCTCGCCCGCCGAGACTCGCGGGACGCGGCTGGGCGGCACAGACCCCCCGACACGCAGCATTGAGCTTGCTCTTCAATCGCCTTGACAGCCACGTTGTCCTTGTGGTGAGAGTTTAATGATACACAAAATCCACATGTACGTCCTGCGGAGGGATGAATTATGCAGCAGGCAGCATGTGGGAGCTCACAGTGTCATATCAGTCCGATTGAGACCGATTCCGCAATGACAAGCAAGACAAACAAATTTCACATCGCTGGAGGGATGTCACACCAAGCAAGACATTAAAATGCCTCATCAGGGTGGTACTCAGAAAGAAGGAGAGGCAGTGAGAGGATGAACGAGAGGGATGGAGACAAGGAAAAAATAAAAAAGTGGAAGTGACAAGGAGTGAGGTTAAATTCATGTAAGACTAAGACAAATAAGCTAATTTGAAATGAAAACTGATCCTATTTGATTGCTTCATACACATCCCTAGTCTTATTGTGATCAAATTATATCTTATTTCACTCATTTTGAATATGATTAGATGCTTTACAGAAGTAAAATGAGTTGCCAACACATTTACAACAAGAACAAAATATTGGAAAGAGCGTAGTCGGGACTTGATTTAATTCACTGAGATTTGATTCAATCATGAAAAGTAGTGGATATATAAAATCACAATTATGAAAAATAGTCCCAGTTGTGAGGCAAAAATTGTAATTAGGAGAAATTGAAATTTTGGAAGTCGGTCACAATTACGAGTAATAAAGTTACAATTACGATACATGAAGCTGAAATTATGATAAAGTCGCAATTATGAGAAATAATCCCACTTGTAAGGTAACATTTAAATTAGAAGAAAAAAGGTGGAAATTATAGGAAATTAAGTTGAAATTATGACAAACACAGCCAAAATGATGAGAAATAAAGTCATAACGGTCAGATACAACATCGCAACAATGAGAAATAGAGTCGCATCTGCAAGATATAAAGCTGGAATTGTAAGTTATTACTGAATGTAAGAATTATGAAAAAGAGAACTGTGAAATGTAAAGTTGAAATTATGAGATATACAGTTGAAATTATGAGACAAAGTCATAATTATGAGATAAAATTCCAATTAGGAGAAACTAAATTGAAACGATGAAAAAGTTACGGGAGACAGTCGCAATTATAGTAATTGGGTAACATGAGTAATGAGTAACAATTATGAATTGTGAACCCGAAAATACAAAATGATGAGAAATAGTTATATTTGTGAAATACAATTGTAATTTGGAGAAAATTTTTTTGGAAAAATTAATGTTGAAATTATGACAAAATAAGTCAAAATTATGAGAAATAAAGTCGGAATTATGAGATAAACACAACTATGAGAAATAAAGTTGCATTTGTGAGATAAATTTGCCATTTTAAGATAAATCAATGGAAAGATTATTTATTCAGCTTTCAGATGATGTATAAATCTCCATTTCGAAAAGTTGACACTTAAGACTGGTTTTGTGGTTCATGGTCACAAATAAATAGATTCAGGGGCAAGTTGTCACCAATGTAATGCACTAATACAGTATCTCATGGCCAAAACAAAGGTTTAATATTTTCATATGTAACTGTTTTTCATCACTCAAAACAAGCGTTTGATATTTTTGTATTTACACTAACATTTCATTATTTATTTTTGTTGCATTTAATTAATTTATTTATCTTTGTATTTATTTATTTATTTACTTATTTATCTAGCTGAATGACCTGTAACCCCGTATCCAAAGCAGATGGTTTTTGCAGATGGTTTTATTTCCATTTCTAGAGTCTATTGTACAATCTCAAAATCCTTTCCCTTATAACTGTACATTAAATCTAAAATATCTTATTGACTGGCTGCGACTGTCTCACGTTCCACACACTCAGTGTGAACAGACAAACTGCTTGTCAATGAAAACTTCGTTAAGACATGCTGTAACAGGCTATTTAAATGCCGATCACAAAAGGTCAACATGTTCAATGAACTGTATCTTTTTTCCTGAGCAGTAATGCCGGAAATGTTCAATAGCGCAATACCCTTCAAAAGTTTGTGTCTACATTCAACAATAAACCAATAAACCTACACCGTGTAAAAAGAACAGTAACTACCCTACTGATAGCTTACATATTCTTTTTTGTTTTTTTATCCTAATTGTGACATTAGGGAAACCGCTAACACAGTTAGGTGGCCTGAAAATGAACCTAGCGTAAATTGGTTTAACACACCTCATGCATTCAACTTCAGCTATAAAGCATTCACTACACTTATCTTCAAATCTCCAGCGAGAAAGAGAGTGAGAGATAGTCAGCATGAGAGATAAGATGAAAGATTCAGTTCTGAAGAGCTTTGTCAAAGCACTACTGTTAATCTACAGCGCATGAGACAAGCAATCAAATAACTTGACAAATTACACTCCTCAGAGCTTTTTAAAAGTGTATCGTCCACCGAAGCAGATTTTTAATCAAGCTGCACTGGGGTGGGTCAGGGTACTTGAGATTCAACACAGTGTATCTAGTGGAATCTACTACACCCCATTTGTAGATTTCCATTCAATTGTGTGCAGCGTAACCGCGTTTGACGAGGTGAATTTCAATGAAGCCAGATGTTTATTACTCCATGTCTGGGCACCGAATGCGGTCGTTCCATGCATGCAGAGCACAGGTCATATGGAATGCATTAGTGGCCACAGGGTTTGGGTAAATTTCCACCAGTATGAAAGACGGCTACTGCACATTCACTTGTTTTCGTGTGTTTTTATTTGGAAGACACTTCATTCTGCATTCTGCCCTGCCTGAATGTTAAGCATAATCCAGTCAGAAGCAGAGCAAAGAAAATCTGCCTGGCCTTAGCAAGGCCTGTCCATAGCTGTTCGGGAGAAGAGAGATTGCGTTTGAAGTTTATGAAGCATCAGCACACGCTTTAACTGAGCCTTCCAGTGCTAATGCCAATTCAATCCAGCACAGAGAGAGAGAGATGGGGAAAACCACAGGAAAAGAGACAGAGAGAAAAAGAGAGGGACTATTAGTAAGCACTCTTCATTTTAACACAGATTTAGTCATAGTTTTTTTGTCGAAAAAAAATCTTAAATTTAGTCAATACTTTGTTATGTTGTATTTATTAATTTTATTTCATTTCACTCTGACTGACATGGTATATTATTAGTCAACAAAACAAACATTTTAGTTAAATGACGCATATGTGTTTCTTTAAAGTTTTTAACATTTCTTGATTTAAACACCACATTATATCTGACTATCAAAAATACAGTAAGAAATCATATTATAATTTAAAAGAACAGTTTCATATTTTAATATATTTGAATACGTTTGAATATAATTTATTATTGTAATTTATATTTCAGCAGCCACTGCTTAATGCCACATGATTTGGTGCTTAAGAACATTTCTTAATACTATTAGTGTTGAAACACCTTTTTTTTTTTTTTGCGTGATACACTACCCTTTAACATTTGGGGTGATATATCAGTACATTTGAATGGTTTCTGATGGATCATGTGACACTGAGGACTGGACTAATGATGCTGAAATTTCATATTTGCCATCACAAATAAATTAAATGTAAAATATATTAAAACAGAAAACAATTATTTAAAATTGCAATAATATTTCAGAATATTACTACAGTATTTTCAGCAGATAAATGCAGCCTTGGTGATCATAAGATAATTGTTAAACATTTAAACATCTTAATTATTCTAAACGTTTGACCAGTAGTGTAGATATTAAAGGGCACCTATTATGCAAAATCCACTTTTACATGGCGTTTGGAGATAAATGCTGTCCTCCTTTTTTTTCGCGCTCGAGCAGCTGTCAACAATGTCTCGCAAGCAATCCCGATGCTCTGTGTTTGGACGCAAGACTAAACATAGGAGTCTTCATTTTCTCCCAACATCTGAGCTCCTGAGGACGCTGTGGATTACTTAAATTTTTCATGGTAATGCGCCTCAGAATCTACCTAAATACGTGTATCACTCCAGACACCTTTGTGAATGTCATGTCGTTATAGTGCTTAGCGTTTTAACCGTATTTGTGTGTGTACATTAAATATTTTTTAACTGATCAGGGCCGTGCTTGTGAGATTAGTTTGTGCCGTTCGTAGCGTGAGATTCATTCGATAGCACAGTCGCACAGCTCGGTCCATTGATCCACGCAAATGACAGGTCAGCGCAGCGCGAGCTCCGTTGCATCGTGCTATTTCGTCCCATTTTCAGTGCATTTGGCTTCCCATATGTACGGCTAAACACCGGTTCTCTCGCTCTCAGTCATGTTGCTTCTACTGACTGTTTATTATTGTAGATATGCAATGCAGAGAGACGTATACGCTACGCCCTCTTCTGGAGACAGGACGGGAATATGCAGCTCATTTGCATTTAAAGCGATACACTCCAAAACAGCTCTTTTTTTAGACACCCCCCAAAAATGACATTTTCCAGCTGTTATAATAAATTATATTTTGGGTATTTTGGCCTGAAACTTCACAGACACATTCTGGGGACACCCAAGACCAATATTACATCTTGTAAAAAGGGGCATAATAGGTGCCCTTTAATGCAAATGTATGTTTAAGATATTATATTTAAGATACATTCAATATTTTACTTTTTATGATTTGTTTTTGGCTTTTTTGCCTTTATTATGATATGACAGATCAGAGCTGACAGGAAGCAAAGTGGGACAGAGAGATGGGGGAGGGGATCGAGAACGGTCCTCGAGTCGGTATTAAAATTTAGGATGCCTGTAGCGCATGGTGCTGTATTTTGGTGCAGTGCCCACAAGACTATCGGGGCCGACACAATATTATGTTTTATGTGTTACTTAATTATTTAAATAAAATTTGAATATAATTTTTCTGTTTAAAATAATTGTACTGTCATTACATTGCATCTTTCATCTCATCTTTATTAGTGTTGCCAAAAAAACAACAAAAAAAGAAACATCAGACAACATTTCTGACACAATTTTGCTGACTGGATTAACGCTGGTAGACAGAGAGAAAAAAACGTGCTGGTCACACGCAAAAGAAACAGAAAGCAAGAATGAGAAAGAGAGCACAGCTGTTGAAGTAGAAATCTCCACAGTTTCATCTTCACAATGTTATCATCTCTTCCACACAGTCTCGCAGCTGTTGCGAGCTCCTGCAAAGGCGTGCCAGCCTCGCCACGTGCTTCACACACAAAACTCTCCTTCTCCCAGGTGCATCCAGGCGAACAATGGACAACCACTTACGCAGTTCACAAGAAACCGCAGCAGAGACGTGGTGCTCGGAGTAAGCTGCATCTCTCTGGCACAGACACAGTCTTTGCCATTGCCCCAACGTTGCCAGTCACGTGGAGGCTTCAGTTCTCACATGGGCTCTTTCAGAAGCGATGTGTGTGGAACTAAATGAGCGCAGAACACTGTTTTACAGCGTTTGAGTGGGCTGCTTTTGCCAGAGGTATCACTTCCACTCTTGCTATGAGAATGAGGCTGTAATAGCCCATATGTGCTCTTTCGTGGAGAGGTTTCCTTCTAGCCATGATAAGAACAGATGGAAAAGCCTTATTAGCATCTCGTTTGGCCATGCAGGCCGAGGTACAAAACTACAGGGACCATAGAACTGCGGCGATGAAAATTTACAGACAGTCAAGGAGGTTTTGCATTGTATCCTGGACTGACTGCGATTAGATTATGCCATTGTACTTTAAAGTCAACCTGAGCTGTTTGCAACCCATTTTACTTCTGCAACCTGAGTCTAGACATTCAGCAATAAAAATTTGCAGGGCAGGACTTGATTTTATCCATCAGGCATTGATTGACGTAGCTGTTATACACCAGGATGGAACCAGATGGTAGGAGGATCGAAGAGTAAGAGAGATTCAAGACTTCAGCCAATAAGAAAATTCATTTTAGAGGCAAAGCAAGCTATTACATTTAGATTACAAACAAATACAAACATGTTTGAACTGATGAATCAAGCACAGTAAGATCTGGAATGTGCATGTATTAAGACAATAAATAAGAGTCCATTTTGATTTGAACCCTAACCCAAACTTTTTTTATTTTTGCAAGTTTTCCGAAATGTTATGTTGGGTCCCACTTTATATTAATTGCCCCTAATACCTGTGTACTTACATAGTAACTAGATGTGTACATAGTATGTAACCACAGTGTAAGTACACATTGGTACATAGTATCTACAGCTGTGATGTTTGTGTTACTACACATATGTAACAACCCAATGAATGGTATGTGTAAGTACAAATGTGTAACTGGACATTGGTAACAACACTTTTTGGTAATGAAAGTACATATGTGTAACAGGACTAACAGCTCTTTTTTGTAAATAAAGTGTTACACTTTATATTAGATTTCTCATGTAATTACTCTGATGTTACACAGCAGTGGCCAGTAAGTTAGGCTTTACATATAAATTGTGGTTGGTGTCCAGAATGTTACACTTTATATTAAGTGGACAGTTCCTGAGGAGTTACCATGTAAGTACAGTGGTATTACAGTGGTGCACTAACTCCAACTCGAGATCCGGGATCCCATTTCCACCCTAAACCTACTCATCTCCACCCCATGGATCCCATTTCCACCCCTAAACCTACCCATCTCCATCTCCATCCCCTGGATCAAATGTTTCCAATTACTCTTATACATCTTGTTGTTGTAGTGCTTATATAATTCCTGTTACACGAGTACTTAGTGAAGTGAAAAAAGTGTTGTTACCAATGTCCTGTTACACATTTGTACTTACACAAACCATTCGGAGGGTTGTTACATGTGTGTAGTTACAGAAATATTACAGCTGTAGATACTATGTACCAATGTGGTTACATACTATGTACACATTTAGTTACTATGTAAGTACACAGGTATTAGGGACACTTAACATAAAGTGGGACCTTATGTTGAATATGCAAATTAGTTATTATCTAATTATATATGCAGAGATTTGCATATATTTCCAGAAAGAAAATCTGAACATTGTATAAAGCCAGGTTTAAAATACTTGTTTCATTTTGTTGACATATTAGAGTCAAATGTTTTTACAAAGGAGATTTTGAATATCTCTTTTTATCACTCCAAAAAATCTGAAAATCAATCAATCAATCAGTAAAGTTTGGTGTATGTTAGTGCTACTGAAGTGGAGATGTTTGGCTCTGTGAATGAGGAAAAAAAAATCTGAGAAAACAGCCTTTAAACCTACAGTACAGACACAAATAAATAAAGAACAGTAAAATAAAATAACTAAATAATAAAATTATAATAAAAAATAAACCTAATATAAAATTAAAGAAAATAAAAAGGTTGTTTTTTCTTCTCACTAATTTGAAACAAAACGTTACTAGTATTGACTAGTGCATGAAAAAAAACAAAAAAAAAACATGTTTTTGCCTGTAGTGTCTTGCCTTACAGTCGTTAAGCCATTTGCAACCAATTTTACTTTACCTGGTGTGTTTCTGAGTCAAAAAAATACAAAAAATACAAAAAAAATAAGAAGGGCAGGACTTGATTTTCAGCCAATAAGAAAAGTTGTTTCAGAGGCGAAACAAGTTATAACATTTAGATAAACAATTACAAACATTTTTGGAAGCAGAATAAGACCAATAATATGCATTAAGAAAGTAAATATAGGTTCCATTTTGATTTAATGTTGACTTTAAAACAAAAGATTCTGCAGTGACTACAGTCCTCGATGCATTGTGCGTAGGCCGAACATCTCAGTCACGGTTATTAATGAAATACTCACAGGAATGTGAATGAGATTAATATGGAGTCGTAAAGGGAGAACAGCTGCTGCCATGGAAGTTGTAACTACAAATAAAACTATAATGAACTCATAAAAAAGGCATGATGAAATTGAAAGATTCAACACTGCAGATGAGCACAGCGTATAGGATATTTAAAGCCGCAGTGTGTCATTTCTGCACCACTGGTGGCACCAGACAAAATTGCAAAACTAATGACTATTTCCCAAACATGTCTTTTATTGTTCAGTCAACCAGGTAGCCTCAAACTCATGTCACTGTTTGAGCCAGAAGTTGGCAAGTTGAACACCAGAGTGTTTACACTGCCTGCAAACAATTACCTGCAACTGTCTTGCACAAAAATGAAAATAAATAAATACACATATGAAATACATCACACAACAATCCCTCTTCATAAGTATAATTTGGATACTTCAATATCGGTGAGCTCTCCCACAAACAGAGAGGGAGAGAGACAGACGTTCAACGACCTCCGGATGGAATGATCCATCAAAGGATAGACGTTGCCATAGAGGAGGGATCTATCATCAAATGGGCACATGCAATGTGGAAACAATCCCCAGGCATTGCCAAACAGAGGTAGGAAAGAACAAATAAGGCTTTCAGTGCATGTTCTGCTGGTGACCTTTGGACAGCGAGAAGGAGAGAGGAGACGTGCAACTTTACGAAAATTATGTTTTCTGAAGAGAAACTTCCATCTGTACAGAAACAAGGGCATGTGAACTCTTATGGAAATGTTTCACAAATGGGATGTACTTAATAGCTTGAGTGTTTCTCCTAAAGAGAAAATGCATGCTTTTGATAAAGTTTCCCGCTTCCTGTATTTTTTTTCTATATTAATAATTCTATATTATAAGAAAGTTACTATATTAATCTCACAAGCATGTTCAGAAGAGGTCCCATTCCATAAAATAGCAGATATTGCAAATTAACTGAAACTCCAAACTTAAAGGGGTCATATGACGTTGCTGTTTATGCAGCTTAAGTAAAAAAAAAACCCATTATTTTCTACATACTGTACATTATTGTTTCTCCTCTATGCCCCACCTTTCTGAAACGCGTTGATTTTTACAAAGCTCATCGTTCTGTAAAGTGAGGTGTGCTCTGATTGGCCAGCTATCCAGTGCATTGTGATTGGCCGAATACCTCAAGTGTGTGACGGAAATCTTACGCCCCTTATCATACTGTGATGCCGTGTCCCGGCGCAACGAGACAAAAACAATAAAACCCATTATAAACGAGGCATTTGTTGCATCCAGTGGGGACATAATTACGGATTATAGTGACTTATACTGTCTTTTTTCGCGTTGCGTTGCATCGTGCCGAGCCGCGTAAACATAAAACCATGTCTGCATTTGTGATCTGAGAAATGACAAACAACAAGCACTACTCTACACTGCTCAAAACTCGCGTTTGAATCATCAGTGGCAAATTCTTTAAATATGAAAACGTACTTACAGGCTGTCAGTCAGCATTATTTGTCAGAACACCGGCATTGTAGGCTACTCTCCCAGGAAAAAGTCCTTGTCCTCCAAAAAATGCATTGCACACATCTGAATATTTGGGTTGAACTGTTCTGGAACAGCGTTGTAAATACAACTTAACCACTGATTTCTAGTTGTGTACTCTTTTGGAAGGCCAAACAAAGTAGTTTCGCTTTCACAACGAAACACACAGTGTCTCCACGAAATGGCGGCGGCGGCAGCAACAATACTACAGCGAGAATCAAAGTTACGTCTTCTTTCTTTGCGTTACATTTGAGCGGTGTTATGCAAATCTTCCCACACAGTGACATAGACACGTGGGGGCGTGTTTAAACGAGGCGTTTTAGGAGGGCATGGACGAGTCTTAACTTTTATAAAGAATATCTCTTTGGGTTTGAGACTTTAGTCTTTGTAACTTCAGGGATCTTATCTATGCACAATCAGCTTGTAACACTCCAAAGAGAAAGGAAAACTTGAAATCGCATCATATGACCCCTTTAATAATAAAAAAAATCGTCATCTTTATATAATCTTTATACACTGTACACTATTGCCATTCATTTTATACTTCTATTCTCTTAACCATGTAAAGCTTTAACCCCCCCCACCCCCCTTGAATAGTTTTATTGAATTAGACTAAACTAAACTACAACTAAACTCAAATTTGCATGTGTTTTTAGTTGAGTATCATATCTGACACATGAGGATTTTTATGGCTCATATAGTATTAAATAAAACAATATGAAAATCATAATCAAGGAAAACACACACACAAAGACAATTCTAATTTTGACAAAATGTACAAAACTTACTACTTAATGTCAGTTGTCACTCTACATCTCCCAATAATAAGTCTTAGTAAGATGATTTTTAAATGCTTAGGTTTTATGATCAAAGTTCTGTAGTTTTCATTATTGGGGGACACAATATACTGTATATTGTGAAGAATGCAATACAATGGTAATGTTATGGATAATAAACTAAACCTAAGTTGCCTCTGTCCAGTAAGTGTTCATCTTGAAATATTACTAACAATATAAAAGTATTTACTTTTAAAAATAAGCTAAAATTTCACTGCAAAAAGACACGCGTACCACATCCTGAAGGGGTGGGTTTTTTTATTATACTAAACGATCTGTACTTGCTCAAATGAAAATCTCCTGGAGAAACATCTAAGACAAAGTTGAGACTTTTGTGAAATATTATAGATAAACTATAAAAAAGCAATACAATTTACCACTGCAAAGTACCAAAGTTCTGTAAACTCACATTGTGACCTATTGCTGAACTCTCACCATTTCCTGCACTGCCGTTTTGAAAATGATCAACAGCATCTCTTCCAAAAGCAGACGTGCTCTATACATATAAGCGGCGGACATTTCCCGCCTGCAGAATATTTTCCTTCACCACTCCTCATTCAATATCAGCCATTCAGACTTCCATTAATGCATTGCTTGTGCCAGCGGAGCGTATCATCAAAACCTGCCACGGAATGAGATGACATCACCACATCCACAACACATCACCAGAAACGCCAGCTGAGACGTGGCGGGACGACGAAGGTCTGAAAGTTTACACGCAAACACACCCACGCACACAAATAAATGCAATGACGTAGAAAAGCCAAGCCGTCGACTCCAGCATGCAAAGCTATGCATGTTAGAAGCTCCCCGTTGAAGCAAGCAGGCGTGCAAGCTATTATCTGAACAAAACTGCAGAAGCCTCCGCTCTCATCAAATATTGGTCCAATTTTGAGGTTCTGCTCGGCAATCTAGAGCAGCATCACCTCCTTTCATTGTCGTCTTTTGTTCTTAATGTATTGCAAAGAGTGAACTACAGGTGTTTGAAATGACAATTAGAGTGAAGGCAGAGGAGCGGCTCCAGTTTTGCTCTGTTTTCGTTTGTAGTTCTTGTTTTCACCCAAGTAAAGGCGGAGAAGATGGAGAAGATGTGGGAGGCGAAAATAGCTTGGAGAAATGTGAGTTTGTTGCAAAGTGCCTGTGATCAATACTAAAGAGGCAACAAAACTGTGATGCTATTTTGGGGAGAAAATGACAGAGTGCTTTATTCTGTATCTGAGCATCTGTCTGTGTGTTAGTGAATTTTGTGGCTGCTGGCAGCGTAGCCTGATGTGTGATGTGACTGTGAGAAATTAAAGAAAAGGAAATGACAGCAATTTCTTCTTCTTCACTGTCAGGTCGTACCATAGGTAGGAGGCCAACCTCCATAAATTCAGCAGTGCAAAAAAAAAATGCATGTGCAGGCTTCAACATGCACAAAAACTATTTTGACACTAAAGCCACACGTCAAATATGTGAATGCCATTTGCCTTAGATAATAAACGAGCAAAAATAAAAATAGCAGTAATTTTAAAAACTGCACAATTACACTTTTTTTTAAGCATTGGATTAAAAATTAAATAAAAATAATTTTCTGCCTGTCAATCAATTTTGGATTAAGAGACAGGCAAATGCTTTTTTATTTAGACTGCCAAAGGAAAATTACATCTGAATTATATAAATCTTATATAGTGAAGAAAATTAATTAAATATAATCCAATTTTATTTTATTGCTGTTTTTTTTCATTTTGAGATTTACTGTAATTGATTTTGTTGACAGCCCTGATTGCAATAATAATAATAAAAAAAATGAATATACTTTATAGAGAATATACATTTATAAAATATAAATTAATATACTTTTCTGGAGAACAAGAGAACAAAGAAATGAACAAAACGGTTTTTTTTATATATAATGTATATATATATATATATATATATATATATTTATTTATTTATTATTCAGTGATCATCAGTGCTCCATTGCATCAAAAAGTTAAAAAACCCTTGGCTTTTGTGATCAAATACTTTTTGTAGCCACTGTATCTGTGTGTTTGATGAAGAGTGTTCAACGAAATTGTAAATGAGCTCGTAAAATAAATAATTCTTATTGTACTTCTCTTTTTACTGTTCAATTCCTACAAAACTCACATTTCTGGAGCTACAATCACCACATTAAAGCTTTTCCAGCACCAACACACACACTTGATAACTCAGATAAGCATCCGTAACTTACCCGTCACGTTGACCTCTACCAGTCCAGAGCGTGTGCTGATGCTATTGGTGGCATCGCAGACGTACGTCCCTCCGAACTCATAGGTCACCGGGCCTTTGAAGAACAGGGTGTTGTTCTTGATTTCAATATTGTTGGGAAGTGATCCATTCAACCTGAGAAAAACAGACAGATAATATTTTTTAGCTGACCCGTATGGAAACAGAGTTGGCTGGGAGACAACACCAACTCACATTGGGTAAGACTGGGATGGTAGGGTAATATCAGTAGATCAACTGTTACTATGAGGACAGATTCAATCTTCTTTGTTAAAACAAACATACCAAGCATACCAAGAACTGCACATCTCAAACCGGCAGACGTGAAGGGTGGTACTACAAAATGAGTGAACGGGCCCTTACAGGCCTGAATGTTGCCCCAGGAAAGAGGGAGTCATTTGAAATGGTGAAAACAAACAAAGACATAAAGCAGAGATGTCACGTGAAAAAATGTGTTGTTTTGCTGCCACTCTTTCCATTCTGGGCTGCTGCACCTGACGCTGGATCCCAAGTGATCAAGACAAACCGATCAAGAAAAATATGGAGTTTGACTTACAATGTGGCTAAACTTAGACTTTAACTGTAGTGTCCTAATTCTGGACTCTTCATGGTTCAACTGCCCCGCGGGTCTAGACCTGCCTCATTCTTCTTCTAAAGTTCGACAGAGGTCACAATCTCTGGCAGATGTTCTTGTGGCAGATGTTTTCTTTGCCTCTTATCAGAGATCAATATAACGATGCCTCCCCAGGTACCAGACACCTTCAGATCATCTTGTTCCCACTTAACAAGTTCCTTCCTTCCATCTCAGTGACACCCGGTGTCTTTCAGGGTCTGGTTGACTGGTTGTGTCTAGGGTCGGGAATCGAAAATCAATTCCGATTCCAGAATCGGATACTTAAGGTCAGGAATTGGATACTTGTTGTCAAATTAAAATTTCGATTCCGCCTATCGATTCCTATGAACTTTTTTTTTTCTTCATCTGCGAGGATCAGACCTAGCGATCTGCCAGGACCTTGCTCGCTAACCTAAGCGCTCCAAAGTTTGGCTACATTTGCAATCAGAAGCCAAAAAAGCTAAGTATAATATCTGTGATAGCTAAACATGTTGCAAGAGAGGTGTCACCACCAACATGACAAAGCACTTTAATTTAATAGACCGTTAAAGATCTTGATTCAAACACCATCATGATTCTATTCCTAAATTACAATGATTCGTCTGTTTCATTCCTCTACCTTAGACGTGTGCGATCAATGTTGTGATCACTTGGTTCATCCGTGCAGAGTATGATCACACCAGTGTGATTTGAGCATTTAAATCTGCGTTCGCACTGCCGCTGACCTAAAGAGAGCAGCTGTCTGTCATGAATGAAACAGCTTTACAGTCTCTTCAGCCACACAGTATCATTATTTCTGTGTTACAAACATTCAAATCACAGAAGTACTGGGATAAAAGTTTATAGTTCAGATATAAACTGTGTGTACGGTAGTGGTTAAAATAGAGTAAATTACCTTTTGAAAGTAATTTGACACTTCAAATGAAGATTTATCGATTACATTGTTACGCCAGTAGGTGGCGAAAAGGGGCTGTTAAAATGTATTTGTCTTTGAATCATACATGAGCTTCGTTCAAGAACGCTGATTCATCCAGTAATGAAACAAGTACATCTTGAGTGAGTCATTTAATCATTAATTCATAAATTACATGCCTGTTGTAGCCTGTTGATTTTTGTTCATGGTCTTCAGCTCCAATAAATGGTTTGCAAAAAAGAGACACAGGATAAATGTTTGATATCATTATTTAATCACATT
Source organism: Sinocyclocheilus grahami (assembly GCF_001515645.1). Lineage (NCBI taxonomy): Eukaryota > Metazoa > Chordata > Actinopteri > Cypriniformes > Cyprinidae > Sinocyclocheilus > Sinocyclocheilus grahami. The sequence continues at coordinate 283,579 of NW_015506046.1, read as the reverse complement.
GGAATCGAAACTGGGAATCGAAAAGAATCGGAATCGATAAGCAGAATCGGAATCGGAATTGATCAAATTAAAACGATACCCAACACTAGTGGTGTCCTTTATAAGTACCCTTCAAACCTTCTAACGGTAGTGTTCTCAAAGCAAGAGATACAAAACAGTCGATCCGATAGAACAATAAGGCATCCAAAAAATGAAACAAACCCTTTATTCAGGTCAACAAAAGGGTGAGAGTAGAAATCATGGTAGAAAGCACGCATAAACATTGTGTACTATAAGATGAATTATAAAAAGCACAGTTCTGATCCTATTTGGGTGAGCCTCATCTGAAGATGTTCACATTATACTCAACTGTGAATGCACATTAATTGAATTCTATATTAATGCGGCATAAACATTGATATTACCAAATTTATAATATTCAGACCAAATTTTCTATTCAGATTCCCAAACTTGTGATCTGTTGAAGTAAAAAGAACCAAAATAGCATCAACATTAACCACCTTTATGCTTTCTGTTTTAATATTTCCGTAGTAAATACTGACAATGTTTTAAAATGTCTGCAAATATATCATAAAATGAAATCATTATTTTAAGGATGTCTAAAGATATGAACAACCTTGGGTGATAATTCTAAAATGTAACTTTCTGATTCTTAAAAGTGAACACAGTATGAAATTATGCTAATGAACTATAGTATACTCGGTGGATGAATCGTTATTTGTGATTATTAGTATTAACACATTCAATTCTGCACATTGGTGTCTTTTATTGTTATGCTTTTGTCAGTGTTTCACAAAAGCAAAGCCGCTTAACCACTACAGTGATTTTACCATGGTTAAATGGTGTCATTATGTGTGATGCAAAGCAAAGGCTACTAAAAGTTAAATTACAAAATGTATAAACCTCACTATGCACCACTACGTCTATCCTCAGACAATTTCATGCAAAACAACTCCTGGTTTGGGTTGTATTGTTTTTCAAATGTGTTTTTTTTGTCTTTAAGCCGAAGTCATCTGTAATATTCATAACCTAGTTGAGGACAAGGCCTGTGAGACAGATTTCAGCCCAAAAACGCAGAAGGGATAATGTGTTTCCCTAAATGCTGACTGCTGCAAAGCAATCTGATAAGATCCAGCAGACGGAAGACGGGAGGAGAGATAGATAAGGAAATATGTCACAATGAGCTGTCTGAAGATAAACTCTGAATGTGAGTGTTTATGACTGTTCTGCTCGCTTTCTGATATATTTATGGTAAGAATCTCTTGGGCATGTTTTGATAGCTGGGAAATTATCGCAAATCTGAAACTGAAAGTGTGCGTAGGTGTGTACGAGAGAATGTGTGTGAGTAGTCTCATCATATTTCAAAGTGAAATCTGAAATAGAAGCTATATTTCGTAGTCATGCTTAGCCAGACTTTTGAGCATCGGCATAAAGTCTGGCCCAAGAATCAGCCAAGAATCACCCACTTAGGAAAATACTATCTGAAGACGTAAAGTGATCAGTCACAGTTCACAGTTTCATTACAAGAAAGGTCATCTTAAATAGTTGCAAAAAGTCAGCCAATCAGATCAGAGCTCCCCAGATCAAAAATTCGCTCCATTTTTTTTGTGTGCAATATGCATCAAGCGGTTATTGAACAGACTGTGGCTGCTTTAAGGCTGAAACAAAATTTCTTAAAGTCTGTGTGAAACGGAAATTGCAACTGAATTTACTTGTTGCAAAGATTCAATGATCTTAAACTATTGTAACATTGTAATATTTCATGGAGAATATTTAATTCAGTTTGTTGTGAAGTTGAGTCGACTTTACAATATTTTACAGTAGGCTATATCTGAAAGAAATTGAATATTGAATGATATAAAACAGTGGGCGGGGCTTGGTTTTAGTGCACTTCCCTGCCATCTTTAGCTCGTAGCAGACTGACGGTTGGAAGGGAGTGGTTAAGAATGTTTTGCAAAATCAGAGATTAAACAAAATAATGATCTTTAAAAAAAGCATCATATGACCCCTTTAACTAAATATTACAGAATTTTTTTTTTTGTGTGATTTAACTTGCACAGATTAATTGCTCACCACAAGACTAGGAATGTGCGCTATCAAAATTACTTTCTTGTAACCTTGTATACAGATAACATTATTTGTAGGTTGACAGACAATGTAAACACTGTGGCACTTTCAAAACATTGCTTTGTTTGTTTGAGAATCCAACCAGGCTGACATAGCAACGTCGGCTCAACCAATAGCGTGAGTTTGGGGAAGTCGATGCATCAACCAGTAGCAGATCATGGAAGCGTTTGGGAAACCTGCAAAAACATTTTTACATTTTTTTTTATTTCCATTTGGTGAAGCTAGTGGTGCAGAAATGATACACTTCGACACAGACTCTGTGTTCTTCCCAGTGCAATTTTCTGTGCATTTTCAGAAGGGCATTTGTGTAATATTTATGCATAATGTAAAATATTCAGTGTTTATACTACGTAACAGACTTCCGCACATTTGTAATTGAACTGCATCTAGTGCTTGTGTGTGTGCATCCATAGTTGCTCTGGATTAAAATGTTCTGCAACAGTGCGGTGATGACCTCCAGTGTAGCGCCCAGGGGACCCTTCAGAACACATTTGGTGTCCACTCTCCACTGCTGCTGTGGCCGTCCCCTCTTATCTGTCACGCCGGCGCCCGTGTCTCTCCCCATCACTGTCTTTCACCCCCGCCTCACTCTGTAATCACACCATTCTCCTCTATCTTACCTTATTCTCCCATTGTTTATCCTCTTGCTTTTCAAGCCACTCCCACTGTTTGAAGGAGATAAATATTCTTGCTATTTTTAGGGGTGCTTGCATCTTTCTTTTATCTGCTTTTCAAAGTGAGTTGAGTTATCAGTGTTAGTGTGCATGTTTGTGTTCACTATACAGTGTTATTTTTGTAAGACTGATCCTATTCATTCATCATTGATACTTTTATCTTTTTTATTAATATATTGAATTAGTTCTTTTTTTTCATATCAGCATGGCTGTGATTCAGAATTAGGTAATCCCAACACGCTGATATACAGCCATATCGCACTGCTACTTGTGCGATGTTTCATTTATACAACAGTTTGACGGCACAAGTGTGTAAATACATAAGAAACAACAATGGAGTGTCTTTAAAAACCCTACTTTCTTCTGCCATGGATTCAAATCTCAAGTTGACAGTTTAACAGCTGAGCCCAAGCCACCGTTACTACTTTGAAAACATCACTTTACAACTAGTAATGAAGGAACGTTGAGTTGCTTTATTGAAAACTTATCATATTACTGTATATAGCTCACTGTATTATGTAGAGTATTATGAGAGAGAGATGGACTGAGCGAGTGTGATTACTTGCATCTGATACAGCATTCATTCTTCAGCTCAATCTCATATTCACAATAAAACATTAGACTGAATGTCCGCCGAGGAAAGCAATATCTTTGTCATACTATCCTTTCATCTTTTTGGTGATTTAGAAGGTGATGTTAAAAGTAAAAATAACTTCCTAGTTTACAACTTTGTTTCAGTCTCTTTCAGTATAAAAGTCTTTACTGCTGACACACTCATAAAAAAACAGTCTCTTGTCACCATCTAATGGCGTAACACTAAAATCATGTCACAAACACACAAATACTATTATTAGATAGTACTATTATTTATATAAAATATTATTTATTGAATAATAATATTTAACATACAACAACAACAGCCATCCTTGTTCTCACTCTCTTGTACCTCATCTTTTCCCTTCTCAATCCCCATTTTCCTAATTTCATCCCTTCCCTTTTCTTCTCTTTGATTCTACTTCCAGTCTCAGCATACCAATTACTAATAAAAAATGCCTCAAGAAGACCTTAGCGCCATCCACGAGTCCCTCTTCACAGAGTTGGCTGCTGTATATGTGTCCTTTGATACCCTGAATAGCCCAGAATGCTCAGTGCTTTCCTCTCACTCTCTCTTGTCCTTTCTCATTAAAACCCACCCCGGTCCACAGAGGCAGTGCACCCTGGGCATTGCCAGCTATTAATCCACCACAGCTGAAGTCCGGTGACATGTCTTCTTTTCCCAGCTTTCGCTGCCTAATTACTGAACAAATTGCCACATTTATCTCTCCGTTTTTTGCTGCATAATTCCTCCATTTTTAACTGTAACACAGAACATGCTCGTCCATTGTGCCCAATGTTGTTGGTGGTGTTCGGTATTGTTTGCATTTACATGCACATGCGTTCATTGGGATTTGCTGGGAGATGAATGATGGGATATTTCACCGTGCTAATTGGCATATAAGTGTGACACATGCGGCAATGCCGTGGCACTAAATTATAATGGTGCACAAGGGAGTTCGAGCAGAAGGTTACATGGGTCATCTTTCAGAGTTGACCTGACCCAGGGGCGCAGGAACAATCTGGAACAATACATTAGAAACCATATCAGCTTGTCTCATGAATATTAATTAGGTGATGTAACAAGTGATAGGCTGATAGGTCAGGCCAATTAATTGGCATCAGCTTGCTGTGTCCACTGGCCCAAGAGTGTAAGCTGTAAAATCTGCCAGCAGTTATTTATTTATTTACTTACCTGTATATATGTATTTATTTATTTATGTGTTATTGTTTTATATTTATCAATAACAATAATAATAATAATAATAATAATAATAGTAGTAGTAGTAGTAGTAGTAAAATTGAGGACAAATATTTTTCCAAACCACACATCCACAACTAAACTCTCAAAAGACACAAACACACAAAACTTCACAAATACAAATTTGTAGTTGGCTAAAATTGCGTGTGCCATAAAAAAAGTAATATATTGTGTGTGGGGGTGTTTAATAATTAAAACAGGTTAAAATTATTAATGGGTAATGGTTTCCATGCCCTTGACCTCACATAAGCTCTGGCATTGTCCACAGAAAGGTTTATAAAACAGACCTGAGACTGTCTTGTCAACATATTCATTTGGTAGGCAAAGCAATGATGTCATTTTTTGCCAACATACTTTGCATCCAAACCCGTAGCACCAGTAACTCGACAACAATAGCCATCAGAAGACTCATACTGACAAACGAGACCAAGTCTCACTGTATATCTCTTTCACTGTTCTTTCAAACTGGTATATTGGTAAGGTAAACATTCAGAAGTACACAAAGCATAGCTTATTTTCTCATGTTTGATCTTGTTTAAAAGGTTATCAATGGCTCCGTGAGTTCTGAATAGAGCCATTGTAAACGGCTTTACTTATCTTGATTGAGTGCTAACCGCCAATGAATGAAGAAGTAGTTTACGGAAGGAAATTATTCTCTTATCAGTCATAACACATCTATGCTGTCATGTAGTATTACAGTAAACTGAATATTTCAGAGGAGAACTCTTCAAACATCAGTCATCTTTTATTTAGTTTAATGATGCCGGTATACACAACCAGTCAAACGTTTGGACACACTGAACCTCGTGATCTTAAAAACCTTTTGATCTAAAGGCTTATGAGTAAATGCTTGACATTAGATTTTTTTTTTTGAAAAATATAAATTATGCATTTCTTAAAAAAAAAAAAAAAATACATAAAATAAAAATAAATAAAATTGTGCTTTTTTAAAGGATGGATAAGATAGTAAAGGAAAATCAGGCAGCAAGTGTTCAGCTTGTATGTGAATTCCTCTAAGCAAAAAAAAATCTCTATCTATCTATCTATCTATCTATCTATCTATCTATCTATCTATCTATCTATCATCTATCTATCTATCTACCTATCTATATATCTATCTATCTATAATTTGTTTGTTCATTCACTTGTTCGTTTAGTTGTTCGTTCATTTCTTTCTTTCAGTTGTTTTGAAGACTATTATTTGAAATATGTAAAAAGTAATAAAAATTAGTAGGTGTGTGCAAACCTTTGACTGGTAGCATTACTATTTGATAGTAATGTGCAATTGAAAAAAGATTTTAAATATTACAAAGTAAATATATAAGACAAAACAAAATAAAATAAAAAAAATAAGTTGGCAAGAACTATTTATTTTGTTACTTGCAAACAAACCAGTTGGCTTTTTATTCTTCCTCTTTATGTATTTTACTCAAATACATTACTCATTCATCTTGTTATATATATAAGCTGAGACATCAAAGTGATTATTTGTAATGTAGATTAGTAGGTCAAGCAAGAAAAACTCACAGTTTCCACTGGTAGATGGTGACGGCTGGATTGGCATCTGCATTGCACGTCAGTTTTACATCTTGACGATTCAGGTACCAGTTCCCGTCGAATCCCTCGATTTTTACCTCTGGCTCATCTATATAAAAGCAAAAAAAAAATGTCTTCAGGCAGGGGCTCAGATGGCTTTTCTGGGTCACATGACTTGACGATGGGTGCTTGTCATGATACTGATTAATGGTCTGGGCTCATAGCTAAAAGGTCAAGAGTTTATTTCTTAAGCGATTGGGCGGAGAGCCAACAAGTGAAGGGTTACTGAGACTACAACCACCACTGTGCCCTTTAGCTACCCACTTAGCCGCAAGCTGCTCCAGGGCAACTATTCCAGAAATTGGCCTAATTGGATAAAAACATCAGCTAAATGCCAAATTTCAATTCATTACAGCACAATTTTTCTATTAATGACAATTTTAAAATGCACTGCATACTTGATGGCACCGGTCAGTAATTTCTATGTCTCTTCAGATTTATTCTTAATCGCTTTCATAAGCATCTATAAGGTCGAGCAAATTCAATTTGGAAATGTTATACCAAAGGGTAACTTGATTAACAAAACACTCAAAGTAAATCAAGAATCAGGACGAGTGATTCTCTGAGAACTTACCGCTGCTCTAAACACGGCCTTTCACACAAACAACTGCACCGCAAGAACAATGTGTTCTGTAGCATAGTGTGGGAGAATGCGTGGATTTCCTCTATCAGTGTGCTGTATGGGTGCTGCAATACTGCTCTAAACTGCCCTAAACAATAGCTGATAACAACAGCTGCAGAGACAGGCCAGTGACACATCTCTTCTGGCTCTGAACCTCCTCCTCAGGACTTGCGTAACACTACAGCATTAATGCTAACATCTTATTACTGAGCACAAAAACATTTTTATGTATTGTTTAGACATTATTTGACATTCCAGTGAGGTTTTAAATAAATATGTCAGTAATTAGACAAGTCAGATGGATCGTTACATCAGCTCAATCATTAAAACAGTTGAATTAAATCTGAATTTTGAGAAAACTGGATAACATGCACTTATGTAATTTTGTGTTGTATATTATATAGGCTACACTACTGATCAAAAGTTTGGAACAATTTTTGTCACTTTTTTTTTTTTATTATTAATTCAATTATTAATAATGGTTCGGTAACACTTTATTTGAAGGGGTGTTTATAAGACTGACATGACACCTTCATAATCATGACATGACACATGTCATGAATATGAAGGAGGTTTTAGGGATGTTTATGATAACTGTCATTAAGTGTCATTCGCTCAGTTATGTAATTTTTAATGCAAAGATGACATTGTTAGAGATGTCTTTGTTATGGGCTATGGTTAGGGGTAAGGGTAGGGGTAGGGTTAGGTTAGGGTTAGGTCAAATAATGTCATATTCGCATCTAAAATTACATAACTGAGCGAATGACACTTAATGACAGTTATCATAAACATGCATAAAACCTCCTTCATATCCATGACATGCGTCATGTCATGATTATGTAGGTGTCATGTCATGATTATGAAGGTGTCATGTCAGTCTTATGCACACCCCTTCAAGTAAAGTGTTACCAATGGTTCTTATTATTATCAATGTTGGAAACATTGTTGGAAAAATCATGCTACATCTTTTCAGGATTCTCGATGAATATAAATTCTAATGATAGGATTCTAATGAATAGATAGTTCAATGAACAGCCTTTATTTAAAAACATAAATATTTTGTACCATTACAAATGCCCTTCCTGTCACTTTTGATCAATTTAATGCGTCCTTGGTGAATAAAAGTTATGATTTCTTCGCTATTAAACAGTAAACAGCAAAAACTGATTTCAGCATGAAAATAATGAGAAATGTTTCTTGAGTAGCAAAACAGTATATTCTAATGATTTCTAAAGAATCATGTGACACAGAATACTGGAATAATTATGCTGAAATTCAGAGTTTAAATATATTAAAACAGAAAACATTTATTTGTAATTGTAATAATATTTCACAGTATTGCTGTTTTTACTGTATTTTTGATCAAATAAATGCAGTCTTGGTGAGCAGAAAAGACTTCATTCAAAAACATATATTAAAAAAAAATAATTATCCCAAACTTTTAACCGGTAGTATATGCTATACATACTGTATCTATCAATAACATAATTTCTTGTGTTCCTGCAGAAATTTGAAAGACATGAAGAAAAACATTGTTCTTACACTGAACGTTGAGTATGACGCTGTCTGTAAAGCGTTCTGCACGGTAGGTGACGATGCAGGTGAGCTTCTGACGATGGGTCTCGCGGCTGGGCAATACGATATAGTTACTGCGCACGGTCACGGTACCATTCGGATTGCGCGTTTCCTGAAACGTGGCTTCGCCCTTCAGAGTGGTGTCCCATTTGATGACGCTGGGAGGCTTGCCGTTAGCCGACATGCAAGTGGCCACGGGCATCTTGCGTTTCGGCGTCCTTGCCACGATGGTGGGTGAAGTCAAGTTCATCTTGGTCACTGGCCGTGCTGGAAGAAAGAAGTAAACAATAAAAAACAAGAAAAGAAAAACTGTAAGATACTAAAGCACTGTGTGAACAGAGGTGCCCTTGAGAATTTGCGAAGTAAAAAAAAAAGTTTATTTTTCACAGCGATCGAGTGACTCTAACACTAATCTCTCCGTTCTGAAAAGTCGTTTTTCCCCCGTCAGTATAAATCAAGCAGTTCACTAATTTCTTTTTCCCCTACCCTGTGTTCAAAGCGAAAGCATCAGTCAAGCACGGTGCCCGAAGTCATCCAATCTCGATCCTTTATGGGCTGCCAATTAGCAATTTACAGGCCCGCATCAAAAGGGAAGATGTGTGTTTATGTGAGTGCGTGTCAAAGAGTGCTGATAGCAGGACTGAGGTTTGTGGCGAGGGTTGATATGACATGAAGAGGCTCTTTGAAAGCACTGAGCTGGTTATCTCCATTCAGGTTGCTCACTCTTACTGCAGTGCCAGTGTTCTCAGAGGACGCATGTGAACGTGATATACAAAATGGGCTTGGGAGTTAACAAGCCACACTAGTGTAAAAAAAAAAAAAAAAAACCCTGTACTTGAGCCAAGCAGCTCCCTTTGCTGGCTTAATGGAAAACATATCAACACTTCATTTCTAATTAGATCTGCAATCAGTGGGAGCATAACCCACCTCTCTAACGAGATACTCCTCTCTTGCACTCCAACACACACACAGGTTTGTTTTTGTGAATTGTGGGGACATTCCATAGGCTTAATGGTTTTTATACTGTACAGACTGCATGTGCTATTGCCCTACACCTAACCCTACCCCTTACAGGAAACTTTGTGCAGTTTTACTTTCTCAAAAATACTCACTCTGTATGATTTATAAGCGTTTTGAAAAATGGGGACATGGGGTAATGTCCTCAAGTCACCTTCTCCTTGTAATACCTATGTCATACCCATGTCATTATACAAATTTGTGTCCTCATATGTCACAAAAACACACGCACACACACACACACACACACACACAAACAAACACACACACGCACATACATCATGGTGCTTTTCCTAACCTGTGCAGCTTCCTAAGAGACAAATCAGAGCTCTGCTCTTGAAAAAAAGAAAGCTTTTATTGACGTCTGTTTAGGACATGTATTAAAGTCCCAACAACAGAGACTTTTAAGAAGTATGCACCCTCACTTTGTACACGCCATATTTATTTTTCATTTTAGGCAGAATGTCTGAGAATCAGTTTTTTTTTTTTAATACAATGAAAGTGGGTCATGATTTAAACAGCCAAGCTCAAAAAGGCAACAAAAGTAGCCCATCGTGCACTTTATTCCGTGTCTTCTGAATTCATGTCATACGGATCGATTTTAACCTATTTTAACCTATAATCCAAACTTTTTTGTCAGCCAAATTTATCTGTAACTGGATTATTATAGTTAAATAAAACTGAGGCTGTAACAGTTCTAATTTTAATTTAGTTTAACTTGATGTACTAACATAACTAAACCTGTAATAAAAAAAATACAATAAATAAATGACAAAATTGCTAAAACTATAGCTACAATTTTTATGAAAATATAAAATAAAACTGATTCAAAATAAAATAAAAAAAACAATGAAATAAAAAATACAGATTTTACCTAAAATATTTATTTGAAGTATGTAAACATTTAAATTATTTAACAATACATTTGTATGTTTACTTGCTTATTAGTTAAATTATATGCAGGAATACAAATAGATAACTTCATATTTAATAGCAAATGTTATTTATTTGTGTATTTATTTATTTTAAATTGAAATTTTACATTTACAATTTTCTGATTTCATGAATTGTAGGATTTTCATCAACACACAAACCACATTTTGGAAAGCCCTAATCTACTGTATAGCTTCAGAAGTTCTGGAGTCATATGAGCTAGTTTTACAGTGTTAATGGTCTTTTTGGAGCTATACGGTATAAAACCCCATCCACTTTTGTTTTGTCAAAGAGCAGCTCGGACATTCTGCTTAACCTCTGATTTTGTGTGTCAAGGAAATAGGAAAATAATACAAGGTTGGATTCCTTTGATAAAATGATAGCTTATCTTCTTCACCTGTGTGTGTAGCTTTTGACAAGAACATGTATGCATACATTATACCTGCAGGTCGAGGCTGAGATGCAGCTCTTACTGTTGTGGTGAACACTGATCAATACATTTCAAGCGTAGTGAAGGTTTTAACCACGCACATTAAAGACCCGGAGCGGTCAAGGACAAAGATGATTTTTCTGAAGGGCTTACAGGGTTATGAAAAACATATTGCTGAAACAACATCTATATACACCTTACTACCTGCTAACCATGACGACACCTTTAATAAAAAAATATCTCACCATGTCAGTGCTAAGAGTGTGGAGAATATTTGAGAAAATGACACCTACTTCTATTCTGTCCATACATGGTGTTATATGTGTGCAGAGAACCTGCTGCTGCGTGCAAATCAGTCTTTTGGCACTGAATGTGAATTTTCATATAAATCATTCACAAAACATCATTATAGTGAAAACTCACATTTCATGTGAATTCATTGTGAATGTGCTCTTTTCTCAGAAGAATAGCACTACATATGTAGCGTGGTGGTCTTACCAAAGACAGTGAGGTTGACCATATTCTCCCTGTTGCCTGCTGGGAAGGTGGTGTACTCGCAGATGTAGGCCGCCTCATCAGAGAGCCGTAGGTTGTTGAACACAATGGTGGTATCCTCAAGAGAAGAAGGGGTCCTCTGGCGCACAGCGGGGTGCTTGAAGCTCACACGGTCTTTGAAAGGGGGCAGCACTGATACTCCCAAGGCTGGGTTTGCGGTGGCGACATTTTGTTTGGTGCCATTTATCAGCTTCTGCCAGGTGACCTGAGAGATCTTCACTGGTGGCTTACCGTTGATGAATACACATCGCAGCTCGACTGTATCACCCACAAATCCAGACTTACTGGGATCCGTCTGCACCGACTGCCCGTTCCCTGCTGCAGAAAGACAAGAAGAGACACATTACAAACAAGTCAACCAATCTGTGCTGAGAATGATTGTTAATGAACAAAATGTATCAATACTTTGGCAATTTATCAAAATTGACCAATATTAAAAAGATAGTTCACCGAAAAATACAAATTCTGTCATTACTCACTCTCATGTCGTCTCAAACTCATAACACCTTTGTTCATCTTCGGAAAACAAATTAAGATATTTTTGATCAAATCCAAGAGCTTTCTCTACATAGACAGCAACGCAACTGACACGTTTATGGCCCAGAAACGAAGCAAGCACATTGTTAATATAGTCCATGTGACATCAATGGTTCAACTGTAATGTTATGAAGCTATGAGAGTACTTTTTGTGTCCTAAAGAAAACAAAAATAATGACTTTATTCAACAATTCTTCTCTTCCGAATCACCATCCGCCACCATTCACAAGAGTACGTGTTCTATGTCAGCGAACGGTGACTCGGAAGAGAAGTATTTTTGAAAAAAAAAACTTTATTTTTGTTATCTTTGCAGAATATTTTAACAATGTCCTTAGTACGTTTCTGGGTCTGGGAATGTTTCAGTCGCATTGCTGTTTATGTGGGGTCAGAAAGCCACACAAGTCTGTTTATGTTGTGTTCCGAATATGAACGAAGGTCTTATGGGTTTGGAACAACATGAGACTGAGCAATTAGAATTTTCATTTGTGGGTGAATTATCCTTTTAATACCAATTTTATTTTAAGGTGAGCTACCCAGTGTTAAACATAACTAACCCTAAACCTAATCCTAAGTAGTTAATTAATATTGCCTAGTACTGTGTAATTACACTTTAACAATATTAACTTAAAATAAAATGTAACCAAACATTTATTTAGATTATATATACGCATATGCTATCTGTCCATATGTGTTTTTGGTATTTAATTTGAATATGCATCATGAAAACTGACAACCCTAACTGAAGTTACAGCAACTCATTGACTCAACTCAGGCTTTCACGTTACAATCGAGTGCGTCAAAACAGCTAGCATGCCAATTCAACAAGAGTACTTCAAACGCCAAACAGGACTAATTACAAGTATGGCAGTGGTGTTTACAGGCAGCATTAGGTCTTCAAGAGTGCCGGATGTAGACTTTCCCTGCATGTGTAATGATGGTAGATCCCCCCCTGACTCTGATCCTGACTGCCAACCCTCCCACACCACTCCATCCTAATTATTTCTCATTGGTAAACATCTCGGTGACAGCCTCAAGCACCTATTAATGGAAACAATGTGGGATCCAGTCTAAGTGTGCCCACAATGATGGCACTTGAATTAAGCTACAATAAACCAGGCAGGCAATTAGTAGTAAACGAATGGGTTTTATATTTTATTCCCCGCAACGGCTTTCAGGAGTTCGAAGGTATCTGTCATACAAAAGATGCTTCCATTGCCCCCAGTTAAAACAATAGTCGTTTTGTCTCTCAAGATAACCCTGAAATACGGCATGCCCCACAGTCAAATGCATCTTGTTTTGGCAGGCCCTTGGCCTTTTGTCTCCCTGGTGACCTTCTTTTACCCCCTCCAGCTGAGAATGATGTGTCAACACTCGAACCCCTCCTTCTCGCCCCTTTCTTTTCTCTAAAGTCTCGCTTTCTTGCATGTGCTATTACTCATACTTTTGTTTAACTGCCCCTTTACCTCACCCCCAGCTCTTCAATCATATTTTCTTTGTCTTCACTTCCTAACACCTGACCAGACAATCTTCTTACATTTCTACCCTGCTTATGCTTCCTCAGAAGGGCTATGCATCCATGAACACTTTCAGTTCCTGTTTAGCTCTATAGAGGCCATTCATAACAGAAGCTTTCCTGACCCGTGAATAACTCTGAGGCAAACGTGTCCCTGGAGGGTCCATGAGTTCTGTTGTCTTTAACAAACCTGTCGTAGGAGACCCCGAGTAGATATATTTCTCCTCGCCATCAGGTGCTGTGCTGTCCTGTTGGCCTTGCTTCCTGCACAAACATATACTAAACCACATACCTTCACCTCCCTCTTTCCCCCTCTCCCTCTCTCTCGCTTATTTATGACAGGCAAAAGAGGTAATTACCTCCTACAGAGAGACCTTAGCAAAGAGGAAGTAACTCTGAACTACCGCGCTTAATCACGCCACTCATAAAAGTTGGAAATACTGCAGGGGAAAACAAAACAGAGGGAAACTGTGGGTCATTTGACCAAATTAGTGCTATTTAGATCCCTCATAAATATGTATAAAATTTGCTACAATAATGGCATCATCGTTCTTTTAAGAAGTGAACTTTCAAGCACAACTTAAACTTTAGTTCTTCGTCTTACATTTCGTTCATTCGTCGTCTTAAAATGTCAACACTACTACCATGTGTTTGTATAGTAAACAACAGATGATCAAAAATGGATGTTTGTAGAAATATCAGTAATACATTTTCTTTCTAAAAAGAACGTTTCGGTTTCATGACTTTGAGTATCTCAGATTAAACTGGTCAATTGTGAACTGTTAACTTTCTGAATGCATAAATATATTCTTACATTCAAATTTGTATTAAAACTACTAATTTGTATTAAAACTACTAATTTGGATTGAGATTTTTTTTCACACATTATTTGTTTGATAGAAAGTTTCATATAATGTAAAATCACACAATCACATGCATTTTAAAAATCACCTTTTTGAATGGCACCTTTTGAAAATGAGACAATAATGGGCAATTTTGAACAGTTTAAAGTAAATTACTGATCAGGGATCAGCTTCCTACCGATAAGGGTGCTTGTAAGCCATTTTAAGAAAAGTTGAAAAACTGGTTTGAGCACCGGCCTGTGGGTAACATCAGTCATAAGAGTTCAACAAGTATGGACAAGTGTTTAAATGCTTAGTTCAAGACTTTTAGGCATTTGAAAGATAATCTGGGAAAAAGGTAAACTTGAGAAGACACAGATAGTCTAAGACTAAAATGGATCTCATGACCAGCGGGGCTGAAACTAGCCACGCATTTACAGAGAAAGAGAGAGAAGCAGGCAAAATATGCACTGTTCATACAATGAACACATAAATATGTATTTTGTGTGTGCATGTTCGTTTGCAAGTTGGAAAAAAATAGTTAAAGGTCGCCACTGCACACATTTGAAAGCAAGACACTCAAGATTTCAGAGAACGAATGGTACCGACCTTGAATAAAAAGAAACTCTTATTGCTAGAAAGTTTCCTCTTTATCATGTAGTGTTACACTAGTAGTTTCAGGTTTGTTTTGCAAGAACATGAAAGTTTCATATTTTCGCCATTAATTCAGCTGTGTTAAGCACATGCAAATGGATTAAACTACACATTTACACTTTCTTGCTCATGCAAAAGTTGCCATCACAATGGTGTTATTAATGCTTACTTCCTTGTTCAAGTCATAAGAGCCCCCCTAAGTATGAGAATCAATTGTGATGCTATCCTTAGCAAACAACACTTATAAAGGATGGAACCAGCTGGTGATGTGTCAGTTTTGTAACCAATGCTCACCAAACCCTTGACCAGAGTGTATAGACCTATCAGCAAGCACTGTGAAATGACAGATTGATTGACTAATCAAGTTTGACAGAAAGACGGCTGACAACCTCTGCACAGCTACCTTGGGGAACACCTGTGTCCTTGTACCCCTCGGTTTGACCCTGTTACCGCTTGCATTTGCTACCGTGACAGGGTTGAAACAGAGGAAATGCCTTGTGAAGTACCAATACGATTTACAGCTTGACAACATCAGTTAGAGAAACCATCCGAGGCAGATTTAGGGGGAAAGAATATAGGCCTAGTTCACTTCAGCTGCATTTAGATGTTGTTAGTGGGGGAATAGTAGAATTAGCAGGAGACAATATTCTGCTAACTCCCTCCTCTGAGTCATCCACTTAGACCACCATACATAAAGATCAGTCTTCGCTTTTGAGGGAGTTGTGAGAGAGGGGTAATTATATGGCTCCAGAACCCAAATCTTCACACTAAGGAACCCAAAGCCTCTGGGCCCCCGACCCCATTTCCACCTCCTCTTCCTCCACCTCGGGTCTGAAGGAGTCTTCCAAAGAAAGTAGAAGATAGAGAGTAATTATAGCCTGCACAGTGGAGTTGAACAATGGAGGGCAATCAGAGAGAAAATTCGAGAATATAAACACTTCTGTACACAATACAATAAGTGAAGTTGCTACGAAACGGAAGCAAGGGCAAACAGACCGTGAGAGAACGTTGTCACTGGCACAATGGTGCCCTCGAAAACACAACAAAAGAGTTGAATAAGACAATCACTTGCAGACTGAATCTGAATAACGATGAAAGTGAAGTAACACACCGCAGAACAAATCCCGAGGTCTTAAAGTATCATCCAGTGGATTTGACAAACACACCCATACAACATAGACTCTACTTATTTTTCCAAGTCTCTTAGCTGGACTACACGCAGAAACTCATAATGTGGAGTGAAGTAATTGCGTAGATATGACCATGAGGCATATATGAACAAGTCAGAAGAGGCTAAAGCCTTTACCAATCCCTATTGTTCAAGGTGTGTTTAAAAATCTCATTTAGTCACGTTTCATCCACCCATCATGTCTCAGAGAATGAGCATAAAACAAGTCCAACATATGAGTGATTAGTCCCTCAGCTTTCAGTAATCTGGCAAGACTTTGAGCATGCAGGTGGACGTCAAGGATGAATGTGGTTTTCCTACTGGAGGGTCTACTCTGAGGCCGACTATATTTTGCTAGCCTTACCACTGACCAGAGACCTCCGGAAAAATTAAATACAGCCTAATTTGCCTTTAGGAAATCCGTAAAGTCTTAACCATACCTCAGATGCAATATTCTCCGAACCTACAGGTGTCAGTGGTGAGCAAATATCAGCTGAACCAGCAAGAAGAAGCAGTGTGAAGTATCTTGCTGAGCTTTACATTTACCTACCCCCAGGTAAAAATGTGTTGGTCAAATGGCCAATGGCCAATGGGTTGTGGGTTGAGGGTTGCGTGGGGGGGGGGTTCGTATATTGTCTTGGAAAAAGGGGGCCTTCAAGTCAAAAAGGTTCAGAACCCCTGTTTTATCATATACAAATTAACTGCTGTTGTTTCCAGACCCACTTTTCACATCAGAATCTGCCCTATTCACTCACACACGTGGACCATGCGGCCAGGGTGGGGGTGCGACTACGACGCCTCCTGTAAGACGTAGCATCAGCACAGAGGCACACTCCAAACAGAGCTACCATTCTCCGGGACAGCAGCCTGACCGGATCCGCATCTCCGGGCACGAGGCACAACACTGGACCTGCTTCAGGCTTCCCAGAAAAAAATGATGGCATTCGGCCCATCTCATTAAGAAAACCACAGAAAGGCTTGTTTTAGAGAGTCTAAAAAATACGCCCCATTGTGTGTGGGTAATCTAATAGCAATCCAGGTCCTTCAGTTAGGTAAAAAAAGAAGAGCTCAGCTTTGGTGAGGACACTAATATGTTTATGTGATAGAGAGTGATGATAAGGTGCCTGCCAGCACACCCCGCTCACGCTGTGGGCGCATTACAACGCTGTATCAAGTTAGCAGCTAAAAACAGAGAAGAGACTGTGACGGTGGAGTTCAAGAGTAACTCTAAAATCAATGAGGAGAATGTAATGAATCCTACAGCCGGCCATGCACGTATGACTCATTCTAGTGTGTTTGTTTTTGAGCGTCTGCAGACGTGCTGGGATGTTGAGTGCTGCCTCTACCTCTAAACATGGCTATTTGATTCCTGTTTTACCAGCTTCCTTCATCTACTGTGTCAGCCTTAGCTAATATTTACCTTCAGCAGAAACCTGCTGCAACATATGGTCAGCACTCTGGCTTTCACTTGCGCTCTGCTCTCACCCCTTTCTGCATTAACGCTTAAATTTTACACACGTTTCCCCTGAATATCCCTTTTCCTTATAGACCATCCACCATCTGCTTGATTGAGGCGGTGTGTTTACCTGAACCAACCTGCTATACAGGAAGTTATAAAGGTTGTGCATTTTCTGTTTGTCAAACAGTTTGGTACATATCATCACCATACCCTAAGGGTACCGTTCCCAACAGCTCCAGGCTAATTAACAGGGATAGTTTAAAGAAGAATCATGCTATTTTTGAAAAATGGATGGGAAATATTGCAACACTCAGAAACAGGGTTATTATAGTAAACTAAAACAGAAACTAAAAAAAAAAGAAATAATAATATAACTACTTAAATTGACAAAACACACACACACACACACACACTAAAATTACTAAAACTTTAACAGCAATTAAAATGAAAACAGCACATAAATTAATTAATAAATAAACAAATAAACCAACCTGATTCTCGATAATAGTAAAATAACACATTTTTTAAGCGTATGTTTAGCAAACAGCTTTTGGCCTTTCCTCATTCAAGCAGAAAAAAGCTGCTATTGCATAACTTGAAAATAACCGGCCGAGGGCATTATCAAGATGGCCGCCAAGTCGAATGACTTGCTTAAAAGGACATTGCCCTCATCTAAAGAAGGCACTGATTATACAACCATATGTTGCTTTCTTCCATATTTACCTTTGGAGCCAACCGCACATAGCACAAGTCCAATGCGATGTAGGAAGGAGCATACAGGCCCACGCTGCTTCCCCCCTGAGAGTGGTTTGAAGGCGTTGTGAAAATGTCAAGGGGATGCATCAGCATACCTGTGTTCTGCTCTCTTTCTTCTCCATCACTCTTCTTTACACACTGATTCATCTTTCACAGTTCGGCCTGCCAGCTCTTCCACTACATTTTTATATCCACAGTCCAACAGCAGGATAGA
The DNA here is from genome assembly GCF_001515645.1 of Sinocyclocheilus grahami. Lineage (NCBI taxonomy): Eukaryota > Metazoa > Chordata > Actinopteri > Cypriniformes > Cyprinidae > Sinocyclocheilus > Sinocyclocheilus grahami. The sequence continues at coordinate 265,052 of NW_015506046.1, read as the reverse complement.
TGATGTAATACACACGCATACAGGCTTTGAATCTCTTATTTGGCAGGCATATTGCACTCTTTATAAAGGTCAACGGATGCAGCACAAACTTTAAATGTTTGTTGCATCATGCAAACAAAATCCAAATAATTTATTTTTATACTAGGATCTTGCTGGATAAGATTGCTGTTTTTTAAATAATATTCTTATTTTTTAGCCTAGCACAACTAGTACACTCTATATTCACTATAGATTTTTTTTTCATGATTCATAATTCCCATGGCAATTATATTGATTTATTTCACTTAATAATATACACTACCACTAAAAAAAGGTTGAATCATTACACATTTTTTCTTTTTCTTTTTAAAGGCTGGATTCATTTGATCAAAATGACAGTAAAAACAGTAATATTGGGGAATATTGTTGGCACAGTGATGGTAAATTTTATGGCAAATCATTACTCCAGTCTTCAGTGTCATAAGAGCCTTCAGAAATCATTCTAACATGCCAATTTGATGCTCAACAGACATTAACAATATTAAAATCAGTAGTTGCTGCTTACTAATTTTGAAGAACCCGTGATACATTTATTTTCATGATTTTGTGATGAATAGAAAGAAACAGCATTTAAAAAATATATTTTGTAACATTGCAAATGTAGGTATTTACTTTTGATTAATGTAATCTGTATATGCTAAAAAAAATGTTAGGCATCCAAAACGTTTCAAAATTGGTAATGATTATTTGTTAACAATCATGTGACACTGAAGACTGGAGTAATGAAATGATGCAAATTCAGTTTTGATATTTCAAGAACGAGTTTTAAAATTAAAATATTAAAACTAGAAAACAATGACTATATTTGCAATAATATTATACACAATATTACTGTTTTTACTGTACGTTTGATCAAATAAATGCAGTTTTGGTGAACATAAAAATGTCTCTTTATGGAATCTCAGTGATTCCAAACTTTTGACCTTCACTGTAAATAAAACATATAAAATGTAGTTTTGTCTGGCCAGAAGTTCAAATCAGGTCAACAGTAACTACAATGTGTTAACAGACCGATACAAGACTTGGAGACAAGGTCGTGCTCACTAACGTTCTCTCTCAGTCCCTCTCGAAATGTGAACAAGGACACTGTCATAGTTTCGGTTGGGCTGAGGAAAAAAAAAAAAAACACAATATTTGTCTGTACTTGCCCTAACAGCAGATGACATCATCCCGATACGAGATACCAGGCCACCTGTCAGAGTAAGAGGAAGCGCGGGGCTGTTAGGGTCAACAAAACTTACGTAGTTAATGATTACAAAGGCCAACAAAATGACTACACAGAAACAGCCCTGCTTGTTTGCAAAAGAGAGACAGAAACTAGGCATCAGAGACAAAGATAAGGGAAAAAGGCTCAGCTGGCACCATTACATAAATGCGTGCATAAATGCATAAGGGGGTTTTACACAGAACGGTATTCAGCTAAATTATTGATGTCCCCATTCAGTAAAAAAGCTTTTTATGTGGTACACAGGAAAGAGTGACAGCTTTCTTAGCTATGTGTATTTATGCTGTGTTTGGAGTATGTATATGTCTGCGAGCTGATCTTTCTGCATGTGTGCGCTTGAATGTGTTTAATGCACTGGTGTGTGCGCAAGGATAGGTTTGTGTACAAAGGGACAACGGCGGGGCCAGCTTCTATCAACCTAAACATCTATAAATGACTCTAACAAACTTAGATGTTTTAACGAATCACGGTCTCCTGTGGATATCAACACAAAAGTGAGCAGCATATCTCAGCGGGTGATTTGCAAGCAACATAACCAAACAATATGACCACTGCAAGCCTGCGAGTCACGGCAAATGCGAAATAGTTTAGAAATAATGAACAAAACATAATTAATCTTTTATCGCACAGATTGCCAGATAAATACACCCACCAGCGGTAAATGATTAGAGTTGGCAATTTTTCAATAATGCAGTGATATCCTCCGGCATAAAATCAATAACAGCTGTTAGATGTCTTCATGTGAAAAATATCTAATCAATAAATAATGTGGCCATGGCCATTACTGGTAGGCCATAAGTAATGGATTACACCTGAGACGGCCTTTGTCTTCGGGTTACTGTTGGTGGGAGGTGTAAAGGGGATTGGAGTCAAATTAAAGTGAATCTGAGGACAGATAGAGAGAAAGAAATACAAAGGGGAAAAGAGCAGTTTATATAAGAAAGTCAGATGTAGGGTATAGATTATTACATTATAATCAACCTTAAAGGGATAGTTCACCTAAAAATGAGAATTTGTTGATTTAATTTTTTTTTTACCCTCATGCCATCTAAGATGTAGATGAGTTTGCTTCTACGTCTGAGAAATTTAGCATTACATCACTTGCTTACCGATGAAACCTTTGTAGTGAATGGGTGCCATCAGAATGGGAGTCCAAACAGCTGATAAAATCATCATAATAATCCACAAAAAATCCACACAACTTTAATCCATCAATTAACATCTTGTGAAGCAAAAACCTGTCCCCTTTTGTCCATCCATATCAAAATCCACCAATGCAGTTTGTTCAGAACTGTTTTTGCTTGTAAAGAGTGCTTGATATGTGCATATTCCTCTCCTAAATCAGACAAGACAGCTTTTTCACAGGAAAGAGAAATATTATGAATAGAATACTTTAGCCGGGAGCAACAAATTGAAGTTTAAAACTAGCAAGATTTTTACTTCACAAGATGCTAACTGATGGACTGGAGTTTGATGTGTTTGTCAGCTGTTTAGAGTCTCATTCTGACGGCACCCATTCACTGCAGAGGATCCATTGATGAGCAAATATGTTCCGATGAAGAAACAAATTCATCTACATATTGGATGGCCTGAGGGTGAGTACATTTTCAGCAAATTTTAATTTTTGGGTGAACCATTCTTTCGAGAGAACATATTTGAACTGTGTCCAAGGTGGGTAATTAAATATTACCAAACAAAGAGGTATTGCTTTAAAATGTATTTACTCTAGTTTTAAATAATAATGATTCTTGTATTTCACCAAATGCACTCAACATGAGTCATATCACAGAGTAAAGTGTCATGCAACAGCGTGCAATGCAACACAAGCCCACAGACTTAATAAAATCATTGTCTGGTGCAACTCCATGTCTGTATTTTGAGTGACGGCTGGGATGTGTTTTGTGTCTGCTGCTGAAAAAATGGCCCCAGTGCACCTTGGGCTACACTGTATACTCAGCACATCTTGCAGAAAAAGTATTTCAAGTTAAGCCAAAACGGCACTGGGGAATATGTTAAAGACGGCCATGCATGACAAATCCTCTCCCTGTCCATCATCATCAATGGGCAAAATTTCAGGCTGGAAAAGTTCAAATCCAAAGTGTTCACAAGGAAAATCGGATTGGAGGTAAGTATAATGATTAAATGGTTTACATGGGTGAACGATTTAAATGCTATGTGTGAACGAGCATGACGCAAGATTTCAGGTTGAGTATGTTTGCAAAAATCACCTGAAAAGAATTCTTCAAAATGTCATTATTTATCTGCGTTTATTAATTTGTTTAATAATGTAACATATACTGTCACATGCTATTACTGTAGCATTATAATATGTAAAAAAAACGTATATCTGTGTCATGGCAATATTATGGTTTTTAGACATATACCCTTAATACATACCCTTCTTTGAAGTATTTTGGAAATACCATAGTACATCAATATCATCATAACAGACCTATAACATAGACCAAAATGTTTGGTCATTTTGAGAATACTGGTCAACGACTATATCGACTTAAGAGAAATAAAAAAATAAAAAATAAATAAAAAGTCATAACTTTGTGGACTAAAGGTATACGTTTTACCTTTAAATTTATATATTGTATATGGATTTTATATTGTCTCAATACTGGCATTGGCATTGGACACTTTTCGTTAAGGCTTCCTAATGACTTAATCTGTGATTAGCTTTCCAAACTCCCAAGGCTCCTGTGACTAACAGTAGCACAACCCCCTGATGGGAGGGCTAATCTAAAAACAAAAAGAGAACAGATAATCAATATTTGATGTGAGGTGCTGCTGAAATCCTCAAGCCCCCTCCTGCGTATCTCTGATGAAAGAGTTTTATGAAGATTTCTTAGAGGGAAGTCATGTTGAGAGATTCATCCATTTTTAACGATTTGTAGAAAAATATGAAATGTCCATCTGACATCAAAGAGCATGGTTTATTATCAGGGTTTAAACAGGCCAGTATTGTGGAAACAGGACAGCTGGGCCGGTGGGCAGCTTTGGTCTCTACCCCTCATTCGACAGAGCAGATTGATCCATTAACATGTCCGGTTGGGAATTCACACTCCCACTGGAGGGGGTAGTGAGAGAGTCTGGACCACTCACAATTAACACATACATTTAGTATGCGACCGGCCAGTGTCATCATGTGTTATCTGGTGCTAGATGAGATCATAGAGATTTATAACTGGAAAAACATTGGGAATATTTAGCCAAAACTATGAGGAAAATACTACTTCTTAAAAATAAAAAATGGCTAAATCATCACAGTTTCATATTGCATTTACAATATTCAATATTTTAAATGAGGTTTAGGGCACTTGACTCATTACATAAGGGTTTAGCTCTTTTTCTCAGTCAAGACAACATAGTTAGCACTAGCAAAGTTGCTAGCAATCATTATCACTTTTGCAAGCTTTTTGCAAGCACTCACAATTCGCATGAACGTTTGGCATGATGCTAATCTTAAATTCAAAAGAGAACTCAACAACTTTTACCTCATTAAAAAAAAGTGTTACCCCTAAATAAATAAATGCATATTTTGTAAAAAATAAAATATGAAGATTTTGGTCATATTTGAAGCTTCTTTTTTGGGTCATTGCATGGGGTAACCATGTTGAGGTCACATGATTAAGCGATAATTCATCTTTCTAACCCTCCTATTATCAGACACTTTTGCTTGTGGAATAAACTAACAATGGCTGAATGCAAACAGAAAATTTCCCACCATTGCATGGGTAATCAAAAATGTTTACTTTTGCGGGATGCTGCCTCCGCACCACTAGGTGTCAGTAAGTCCGAAATGGCTTCCATATCAGCCAGTGCAACATTAAATTACTCATGTCTTTTCCATCAGAATGGTTCACGTTCCTGAGAACTATGACATTGCTAAGTATGGTTTACCTGACTATAATGAGTCTAAAAACAAACGTTGTGGAACTCCCAGAACCTGGAACCCACTTTCATGTGGTAGACATGCATAGAACAGTTTGAGCATTGGCACTGGCCTGGAACCCGCACCTTAATCATGTCGGTGGAAAAGTGCTATCAGAGTGCTAAACTAAAAGAACAAAGAAGGGGAGACAAGTAAAGAGGGTGATGTATAAATTGTTCAGCATTTCTGAGGAGAACTCCAAGAGTATGGGGCTGTACTATTTCCGTGACCAAGACCGCAATGGATCTTTCCAATGGCTCTTTGGGACCGTTCCATTCTCCACACACAGGCCCACGGAATGCTCACCACATCTCTTGTGCTTCTTTAGACTCCAGTGCATGTGCTACCCAGCTGGGTAGAGGGACGTCAAGTCCCCCTCCTCCAACTCTTCACCACACACCACATTTCAGAGATTTTCCCATATCCTCACATGCACACACACACATACGTACACACTTCATTGCATAGCGGGTCCAGAGCACACCACGTCTAGGTCCAAGATCCAGTTTTCGCTTTCCCTACAATAGTTCTATAAGCCTTCGATGTGACTTTTGTTCTAATCACGGAAGCTTTCCAGAAATCTGTCAGATTATCTCAGCGAGTCTGGAGGTTGTTATTCCAGGTCGCACATCAAAGAGCAGAGGAAACCCAATCCAAATGACACATCATCTATCATAATGCATGTCCTTCCGTCAATAACCTCCCTCGCCAACAAAACCCGGCAGTCTGCGGTGCGATGGGTGGAACTTGATATTAGGATGACATTTTTCTTCATTTTTAAACTCACCAAATCGCTTTGCGGTCATCAAGCGAACGACTGCACAGCAGCGCAGAGCTATAGTAACATTCTGATAGCATCTAAGCAGAAACAAGAACATTTCATTTCTAAAAACGCAGAACGAGAGATTTCTCAGAAGCGAAGTGCGGAACCGGAGCGTTGATTGCACATTTGAAGAGTTAAGCATTGAGGCACTTTTGGCTTTCAATTAAATAAAAAGTATCTGGCTACGAGATGAAGACAAGAACCACAAAACCACAGGATGAGAAGAGGGAGAATGTCTGAAAAAGTCAAGGGGTGGAATGAGTTACAGTATTCCCCACAAGACCTCAGAAGTCCAACACTGTATATTGACATGAAGGCCATGAGGTACAAGAACCCACCAGAGGATCCTTCTACAAAGAATGTTAGCATATAGCATTTTGAACGTCAGTGTGTTTGGGGAAAGGAAAATAGCATGGCTAGTTAATTGTGGCTGAGGTAATTGCCCGGGTGTCTGAAAGCAACAGGGTGGGTGGGCTCACAAAAGAGGGTCTTGGTAGATTAGATTACGACATTAAGATGAATCAAACAGCATGTCCATTTGAAGTCTGGATTTAGGATAAAGAGGTGTTAGTAGGAAAAAAGATGAAATTATTCTCTGTTGATAAAGGGTGTGAGATGAGCAAAAAAGATTTAACCAAGGCTACTGGTAATTGTGGAGTTCAGATCAGTTTAATGTAAATCCAGTGACAGCAATTTTAACAATTATCTTAATTAAATAGCCATAAAAGCTACAATACAACTACCTGCTGTTTCAAAGATGTATTTAAACTCTAAACTGTGTCAGTCTGAACGATGAATTCAAACATCTCCACAGGTCTACCAAGCCATTCTTGCAAGGTGAGACAATCCCCTGTGAAAAGAGTCTGCTTTTCGCTTGATACCCTTTGATAAAGAAAGAATGGGGTAAATATATAAATAAGTCTAGCTGACATATCACAATAGTGTATTACTATTGATCAGAGACCCTGAAGCGAGCCAGAAAAGGGACTCAAAGGGAGATTCAACAACTCAATTAGCTTAGATTGAAATTACTGTCACTCACTGAACCTTGCAAGTGGAGGAGCACCGCTCGAAAGAACTCAAAATCGCGCACAGTCTTGGCAAATCTGCAGCTTAAGGTGACAACACAAACTTGCTAGCAGCAAAGGATTAAACTCATCATCATTTCCTCTCATAGAACAAACCGTATTCCGCTGAAAATGACTCACATGCCCCAGATGCTTCCACTGGAGCAACAAGTCATTGAATTTCTATAGCTCTTTTTTAAACAACAAAAATTTTGCATATAATAGCGTCTCATTTCAACCGCTGCCAACACGCGGCATCCACCTGGAGAATGCAGCAGCCTGTTTCTGCCAATGCAATCAACGCACATTTGCAATTCAGTGTGGAGAAAATGAAAAATGCACAATTTTTTCTTATTTTCTTTATTCTAACGTTTTACAGTTTTTGATTGAGCTGTGTCATGCAATTTATATATGTATAGATATCCTGTGCTAAGCTACATTATATCAGTAGTCCACACAAAAATGTCAATCTGTCATCATTTAGTCACTCTCATATTGTTAATTTATCATTTAGTCACTCTCATATTGTATTTCTTCTGAAAGAGAGAAAAAAAATATTGCAAAGTTGGGTCCATTTGACACTGATACGTTTTTAAAACTATCTTCTTTTATGTTCCACAGAAGAAAGAAAAAGTTTACAGGTTTGAAACAACATAAGCACATTTCTCAATATATCATTAATTTTAACTACACATTAGGGCTGAGCAGTATATCGGAATTATCGAAATATCGCAAATGTACATATCGCAATATGCATATCGCAACAGCTTGCAATATTTGGGGCCATGAACAAAAGACAAAGAGAAAATCACTCGCTGCTCTTACCTAAATAACTTTTGTAGCTTAAATAAGAATCAGTGTATATTGAATTCATAGAGTAAATACTAAGCAGCATTGAATTTTTCCATGAGTTCCTAAACTCACGTTAAAATGATTACACTAATGTTAAAATGAAATTTTTATGTAATGCTAGAGTACAACACTACCGTTCACTTTCAGAAGTTGTTGTAGGGGTGCTTTCTTCTCACAAAAATTGAAACATGTATGCTAGTTATATTAGAATCAGAATCAGAATGAGCTTTATTCACCACTTAAGTGTGCGCAAACAAGGGATTTGTTGTGGTTTTACAGGAGCTCTTGATACATACATACATACATACATACAATTAACCATATATATATATGACACAAGATAGTTATAGAAGTTCACAGAACTGACTCAGCAACAGCTGAGTAAAACTGTTTCATCTGAGCATGTGGCACTTTAAGCATTATCGTATCGCATATTGGATATTGCATTATTTAGTTATCGCATATCGCATTTTTCTTCAATATCTAACAGCCCTACTACACATCAACAAAACATAAATGTTCAGATATTGTTAGCCACTTTTTTTATCATCTTGAGCCATACGTGTTGTGTTTTTTTTAAAGAGGAAAACTAAATTAAAATTAGTTAAACAATTAAAATTGTATAATTAACTCACCCTCATGTTGTTCCAAACCTGTATGAGTATTTTTTTTCCCCTTCTGTTCAACACAAAAGGAGATATTTAAAAAAATGTTGGTAACCAAACAGTATGAGGAAAAAATACTATGGTATAAGTCAATGGCTACCAGCAGCTGTTTGGATGGACAGAATTCAAATTTGTGGGTGAACTATCCCATTAAGATGTAATAGTTGGTTAGTTGATCAGAGAACCAAATAAACATTTAATTTTTAAGACATATATTTTTTTATTTTTCTCTCACAAAGGCAGGACAATAGCTACCCCCCCCCTCTCCCTTTTAACCATTTTGTCAAAGCACCTACCCTACGCATGACCTCTCTCTTCCACTCCCTCGATCTCTCCACCACTGTCATGCTTTGAAAGGATTGACGGGCTCTCAGACAGAGCTGATTAAAAGCTTTAAGGTCAGAGAAGTGGGACAGCTATTGAGTGAACACCTGTCTGGCCATACACACATCGCCAACCCAATGCAACGCTAGGTGTGATCTTCATCACAGCACGATCAGAGACTCCAATAAAGCAGCCCTGCCGCCCCCTAACACTGCACACACACTCATGGGTGAATGCCCTACCTGTCTTGGCCAAAACACCTTCATTAACTGCCAAACAAAACCGTCTTTTAAAGGTGATGGAAACGATTTGCTAACCCTCATCCTCTCTCCAAAACCCATGTCAGCAAAGCCGAAAGCACAGAATGCTTCCCAGACGGAATAGGAGTTTCTTATTGTAACTCTTGTGTGGTGTTAAAATTAATCAATACTTTTAAAATACCTCAAAAAAGAGTGCATACTTTTTCCAGAGGCTTTTCTCTGAAAGATGAGTATGCTCAGTTTGAGAAAGCAATTGACATTGTAGAAAAACATTTACTTCCTGGCTCAAGATTTCTCTGCAGTCAGCCAAACCCGAAGCTGTCCTGAAGTGCACTTTTACGTCAATTCTAAGATGTACGACTGTTTGTCACTAGTTTGAATACAGCAGCACTGTATTTTCTGCGTTATCTCTAGGAAGAAAGACGCAGTTGCTCAGTCCTTCAAGACAAACAGCGCTGCCTGAACTGAACAAGATACAGCTTGTCTGTCATGATTTTGTTCATAGTAGTTGAGTAAAACTTAATTTGCCTGAAAGCAATTTCTGTGACATCGGTAACATTCATTCCGAGACATGCATATGCTGCACACACATGGGTGTGTGACACAACTTCTCAAGCAGTGACAGCAGTGTCTTGTACTTTAAGTGCTATACTGAAAATGTAATTTTCTCACTCAGAGGTCCATAAAGTTACTGAAATATCCAACATAGAAAAAATAAAATAAAATAAATAAATATATATATATATATCCCACAATGATGAAAGCAAGCATTTGAAAAAGATAAAAAGGTACTCAGTGTTCCTTCGCAAAAACGGTGCACAAAACGTGGGTCACATTAAATGTCAGATTCCAGTAAACTGAAATGTAAAGACATCAAAAGACAGCCTAATTCAAAGACAATAACTTTTTTTTATGACCTCAAGGATAACAAACATGGAAAAAAAAAACTAGCAGAAAACAAAAGGAAGTCAAACTCAGAACATTGCAAGTATATATTTAGTTATGCATTCTGTAAATCTACAGTTATGACCTAGCATGCAACCAGTCAGCAGGGTGCAGGTTTCACTTTTACTCTGCATGATGTTTTGTTTTAATATTTATTTACTGACCCATTTGACACCCCTGTGGGAAATAATTTTCAAGAAGGTGAGACTGGTTGTTCTTGGTGTTTGTGTATTCTGTGACGTGTTGGTCCACACAGCTAGGGATCCTAATGACTTTGAGCCAAAACACATAATTGATTGTATAGGACGTTTGGTATTAAACACTACTGTGCACTTTGAATGTAAAAGATCTATTCAAACATTCTACAAAACATCTCTTTTTATCCCAAAGAAGGTAAGAGAGAGAGAGAGAGAGAGAGAGAGAGAGAGAGAGAGAGAGAGAGAGAGAGAGAGAGAGAGAGAGAGTGTATATATGTGTTATATTTTTTCATTTTCCTCCTTCAAAGCCATTATGTGCCTTTATCTTAGTTTGAACACATAATACTCCTCTGCACAATGCGAATGGTGTATTGTGACCTCAAAGATATTCTCAGAACCTATATGTGGTTTGTGGATACTCTATCAGGCCTGGCGCACATCGTTTTACCGCCAGGTGCAGGAGTATCTCCTGTTTTGCAAGTTCAGAAATCCTCTCCCATCCAACACAGTGGCTTAACCTGTCTAGCCTGATAAGACTCATGGAAAAACACAGAGAACCGTTGATTGCTTGACCTTGCTTTAGTTTCCCACAATGATGAAAGCAAGCATTTGAAAAAGATAAAAAGGTACTCAGTGTTCCTTCGCAAAAACGGTGCACAAAACGTGGGTCACATTAAATGTCAGATTCCAGTAAACTGAAATGTAAAGACATCAAAAGACAGCCTAATTCAAAGACAATAACTTTTTTTTATGACCTCAAGGATAACAAACATGGAAAAAAAAAACTAGCAGAAAACAAAAGGAAGTCAAACTCAGAACATTGCAAGTATATATTTAGTTATGCATTCTGTAAATCTACAGTTATGACCTAGCATGCAACCAGTCAGCAGGGTGCAGGTTTCACTTTTACTCTGCATGATGTTTTGTTTTAATATTTATTTACTGACCCATTTGACACCCCTGTGGGAAATCATTTTCAAGAAGGTGAGACTGGTTGTTCTTGGTGTTTGTGTATTCTGTGACGTGTTGGTCCACACAGCTAGGGATCCTAATGACTTTGAGCCAAAACACATAATTGATTGTATAGGACGTTTGGTATTAAACACTACTGTGCACTTTGAATGTAAAAGAGCTATTCAAACATTCTACAAAACATCTCTTTTTTATCCCAAAGAAGATAAGTCATTTGGGATCAACATATGAGAGAGAGAGAGAGAGAGAGAGAGAAAGTAAATAATGACTAAATACATTTTTAGTTTATATGTTTGTTTGTTGGTTTTTTGCATTTTTGGGTGAACTTTCCTTTTTAATGGTGCACACAAAAAGCATGTTTAACGGATATGGCTGCTGTTATTATAATCAAGTCATGGGAAAGCTGTTCAGTTGGCTCCTTTAGCACCATGTTGCTATGGCACTGTGTATATCAGATTAAGACGACATGTCCATGGATGCTCTTCAAAACACATTTGCATGGGAAACAAGTTTATGAATGTAATGAACTGCTTCTAGCACCACTACAGCTGTTAATGGAGGCAAAAATCACTCTACTTTTGCAAGCCAAAGATGTATCCAAAAACAGACATGGGCAAACCCGTCCTCACACAAACACTCTGTTTCAAGAGCGATCATTAGAAAGGTTCATGTTCAACAAATCTGACATCTGGTTTGCTTTCACATCATATTATCTACAGCTGCAAGGTATGTATTTGTACTTGGTGGAGTGTAAATGTTAGAATGTTTGTTTAAAATTGGGAAGAATTCAACTCTTGGGTATGAGATGAGTGAATCTGTTCCCATAACTGTCACCTTTGTTTAGTCATATTTATTCTAGCACGGCATGGCAGGGATGTTCACACAAACTTGACTTGCGAGTCAAGTCCCTTTGTGTTTATTTCACGAAGCCCTTTACAAGGTCTACACCAAACTCAGTTAATGGAGGGCCACAGTCCTGCAGAGTTTAGCTTTAACCCTAATGAAACACATCTGATCCAGCTAATCAAGTCCTTCGGGGTTATTTCTAAACTACAGGTATGTGCATCGGAGCAATGTTGGAAATAAACTCTGGACCTCCAGGATCTGAGTTTGGCATCCTTGGTTTACACCATCACTGCAAACACATTTATGCTTTTGGCATATTGTATCCAAACTGACAGGAATTTAAAGTATGTCTTTTATAAATACATGCATTCCCTGTGAATCGAACCCATGACCTTGGCATAGCTAACACCATCGTTTGAGCTACTCAACTCTTTCTACAACAAATTCTACCCAGAAATGTTCCAAATGTAAACATACTGCAAAAGCACAATGATAATTAAGACTTGTTTGCACAAGAAAATCATATCCATAATTCATACATTTAGTTCGACAATGATCAAAGGTAACCGTTTACGCTGCTGTGGGGAAACAAGGATTGAGTTCCAGTTAATAACCTGGTTGTATTCCCAAATCAAGCAACTCTTTCAGTTATCAGCAATGCAATTATTAATTTTCATATTTAGCAAAAGCGTCCACACAAATTACTTGATTTGTTATTGTAATACTATGGCTTTAAAGATTAAATATGCAGGCAGCACAACAAAAACAGCACTGATGAATATGTATGAGCGCTTGCAAGACGTGCACCCGATTCGCTCAGCCGAAATCAAGTGAACCTTATAGTGACCTACTTAAAAGAATGCCAGATGACAAGGCCATCTCATGATTTTTCATCTTGCAGTCAAGTGAGGCAGAAAGCCCCACGCTGCACCATATTTTAAACAGGCCTCCTTATCAACGTGGTGTGGGCAGTCCTCGGGCGGCGCAGGATATGGTTAATTGGCCCAGTGAAGGGCAGGGCGACTCTACCCTCCTACACTGGACCATATCGATGCCACCGCTTCTGTTGTTAATGGCATGTCCCACCCCTGCAGTGCGAGACTTGAACGGTCAGACTCTTTTGCTTCCCACCATGTGGCTCGCAGCACTCCGCTTGGCCGGTGGACTGTGACAAGTCCGGGGCTCCAAGGTTGTTTGTGCTACAGACCAGCCAAGCCTACAAGGCAAAGGTGACACTTAAACCCACCGCCCAGCCCGACCAGATGGCAGCTGTTTCTTTAATCAACAAAGATGTCTATAGATGACACTTGGCATACACACCTGAGAAGAACCTGTTAAGCATTCAGAAGTAACGCAATGCAGGTGTGCCAGGAAGTCGTTGTGAGCAAAGGCGAAACGAAGCATCACGACAAGCAGGAACATGACTTTTCTATAACACCCAAAGGCTCACAACCAGCGGCGTGCTCTGATCATACACTTCTCATTAATTGACTCACAAATGACGCATATGTTTCTCAAGAAGTGGGCGCAGCAGACAAACCGCAGGGAGACTGGCCACTGTGAAATCTTATGAGGTAGCGGTGGAAGGGCTTTAACCCACAATGGCTGAGTGAGTCAAGGTACACTCATCTGTTGAATAGTACTGATGAAATTCTACACTGAAGCAGTTTGTGTCAGTTCTAGCTTTTCTTGCAATCATTTCTTAGCATATGACTCAAAGACCCAATCCCACAATCCCCGGGTCGCTGCTTCTAGGCCGTCAGGGGGAAATGAGACCCACAAAGGTCTTGCTCCTCAAGAGGATCACTCAATAGCCACTGAAAATGGTGGATCAATGAACCCATTGTACATTTTTTACAGGCAGTAGCATGTTGTAAAAAAATGCACAAACAGACAGAATGGCTGCCAAGGCCTCAGAGGAGTTCATGGTGGTCACTGCGCTGGGGTCTACATCAGACAAGACAAAAGGAAAAATGACAAAAACACCTACTTAAGACACTCCGTTCAATAAGGTGGATGATTCTGCAATACACAGCAATACTTTCTTACCACTACACAATGGTTGGGAAATAACTGGTGAGTAATGTAAAAATGTGGTTACTCTTATTGTCCACAAGCCAAACCACCACAAGGCTAACTGGACCAGTGAAAAGGTCATGAGATTGTATGGTCATTTGCAATTTAAAGAGTTCAACATGAAATCAAAATCAAAACCAAAACCTATTTATTTATTGAATACATTCCTAATATTATTTATGTAATCTTCATCAAAGTAACTTGCTCTGCCTCTGATTTTCAGCTATATTAACCATTTTTAGGCTATGGTTGTAGATAATGCTTTCTAAACGGTCTTCATAATAGTCAATAAAGTAACAACAATGACAGCGAAATATATGTTAGCATGGATAAAGGATGAACTTGACCGGCAGCTTAGCAACTACAAACTTGCGTTAGGGTTTTGCTAACACCCATTTTAACACCATTTTTCACAATGCAATGGATCAAATAACGTCTCACTCATTTTTGTCTTGCTGATTCCTATTTCCCTCAGAATAAAGTTGAGAAGTAAAATGGTTTGTTAACGTCATTTCATGTTGAGTTTAACAGTTGATAATACAAATTTTCTGAAATTACAACTGTTTTATTGCCAGTTCAAGAATCTAGAAAATTGGATGTTTGATTTTTAGAGTATACACAGATTTGGAGACAAAAACAACCTGCAGCATTGACGATGTGTGTTATTTGGATATCAGAATGACCTTTCGATGAAACAGTGGACACAAATGCAAGGTTGAGCGGTTTTGCTCTATTTTGTTCAAAGAGCAGTGCTTTCTGATCTCTTTCTGAGATGTTTTAATGCCGGTTGAGTCACCAAAGGCCAGAGAACATCTGCATTAATATGAACATAAGGCCTGAGAGCCTGTGTGAGAGGATGCTTTTTACACTCCCTCACTATCTGACAACACTTTCACTAGATGACCTTCAAGTTGCAGTCTCCCAAGCTGAGGACAAAGAGAAATAGAGGGAGAAAGAGAGAGGAAGGAGGGGAGGGCACAGGGCACAACAAGAGAGGGAATGACATGGAGCATGCTCAACACGCTGCGGGGAGGTCTGGGCTGTGGCCTTGCTGAGGGTCTTACATCAATAGCTACTTACCTTCTAAATTCTGAATTAAGATTCAGTAGCAAAACTAGTGTTAAAATCAGTAAATATGATGCATTTTAATGATTCAGTCCATACTGTGCCTGTTCAGTCTAGAAAATTGATCTAAACCATTTCAGCCAATACTTTGAGATATACAGTATACCAAATAGGATATTGTTGAGATGTACATCAAAGATACATACAAAAATAGACTTAAAAGTAGGGATGCGCCGATCCGATATTTATATCGGGTATCGGCTCCGATAGTGCCATTTTTTCTCGGATCAGATATCGGTCAGAGAGAGCCGATCCAAATCGATATTCATCGATCCATTTTTTTCGATTGTGTGAATTATTCTGTGTTACTTCTGAAGCCATGCGATAGCTTAATGTGAGCTACATATGAATATTTAAGTCCTTACATTAAAGTTCACACAAACTCTTTTCTCAGCTGTGGCTGTCAGTCATTCGTTCAGCCTTTAAACCCTGGTCGCGTTCGGTTACAGCAGTCAGTTCGGTAAAGCTCTCTCCAAGATCATTCTGTGTTCCCATTATACTTGATTTTTAAATACATGTCTATGATTTTGCAAAAATGACTTTATCTTCTTGCAGGAGTTTAATGTTGTTTTGTTACTTGCTACCGGGTGTCTGTGAGGACAAAACACGGGCGTAGAAAAGACTATAAATTGTTTTTAACGTGCACAGTAACTTAAATTTAAAACTGTTAAAAGAAAGGCTCAATAACTGTTGCACAGATATAATACACTACGCATCAATTTCTCTTCACTTTGT
>NW_015506046.1:227672-248905 GCF_001515645.1 Sinocyclocheilus grahami | reverse complement strand
TTTTTTTACAGGAACACTGAATGACCAAAAAAAGCACCAGCACCAGTCCTAAGTTCATGGTTACCAAGTTTTAATTCTAATTACTAAACTATTATTAAATAATACTTGATTATCATATTATAATGATTGACTGCTTGACTGACTGATATTAATGAGTGTACTTTCAGATATTTAAAAAGCTGTACCATTTTACAAACATTTAAAAGAAATGTATTTTAATTTTATAGTATATACTTTTATATAAATGCATTCATGAATGTTTTTAATGAATGGATTTTATAATAATACAAATAGCATTGTGTAACATTTTACCATATTTAGTGCAACACTTTTATTTGTTCCCCACAAAATATAGTTTTTTCACTAAATGTTTGGATTTCTAAAATTATTGTGCACTGATTTTTCTAGAATAACTTTTGCTGCCGAATTATCCACTAACCTAGTTTATGATAAATTTTTGTTATAGATTATAAATATACATAGGCCTATATTTTTTCATATTTGTTTATTTTATTTTTCTTTATAATGAAGTAGTCTGTATCTAGTAGATTGTGAAAGAATGATTATCAGTTCCACACACAGAGATATATCAATTCTACATTTATTTAAATGAGGGAAAAAAACTTCACTGGTATCGGATCGGTATCTGTATCGGCCAATACCGAACCCTAGGTATCGGAATCGGTATTGGAGGCAAAAAAGGCGGATCAGAGCATCCCTACTTAAAAGTACTTGGCCGAGAAAAAAACGTTTTAGCTATATAGCTCAGCTCTATCATCTAACAGGATGACAAACGACCACAGAGTAAACGTAGACAATTAAACAAAGAAAAGCAAAAATTAGAGAGACCCATCGCTATCATATCATAAAAAAACGGTGTGTTTGAATGGTGTGCAAATAACGTTGGGTAATAATCACTAAAGGCAAACAGATCACTTCCTTTCAGTTGACTTGCATAAATAAGCAGCAGTAATATAACACTATTACAGACACTTTGTCAAAACGGCTTCAAAAACTAAACCACACACCAGCGTCCACTGGGGTTTGGCAGACTGAAGTATCGTATTGTGCAAATGTGGCACTCTGAAAATTGATCCATGAAAAAACAAAGCCGGATCTGGGCTATCCTCACCCATTTCAAGCATGCATGAGAAGTGTAAGTGCACTGTGCTCACGTGTGCACATATACGTGTGCGGTCCCATGATGCCTGGCTTTGAGCACGATTCCTTCTGCACGTCTCACATGACATGTTGCCTTTGCGTGCACAATATTGACGTGACAGCAGAGGAAGGCGACGAGAGAGAAAGGGAGAGAGATATAGCAACTGCGCAACCTCGTCAAAAAGAGAAGAGGAAGTGCTGAGCTTGTTATGCCAAATGGCGTAATGGGAGAGACTGGAGCGTGCAGAGCATCAAATTTTCATCCGAGCAGCAGCACACAGTTTAAAAGAGCTTTATGGATGCAAAACAGCAGAAAAATATCCTCAAGGAAAGGCACTCTATTTTAGATCGTGATGGGCACAGTTTAGAATAATTTAATTTGTTTAATTAGGAACTGCGGTAAGAGCTTTATGGATGCAAAACAGCAGAAAAATATCCTCAAGGAAAGGCACTCTATTTTTAGATCGTGATGGGCACAGTTTAGAATAATTTAATTTGTTTAATTAGGAACTGCGGTCCGTAACCGTACCAATGCACTCTTGTGCTATTTGTTCTCAGGTTTGATGGCATAATCGCTCCTTCCGCCCTGACGTTTAAAGTTAAATTAGCTGTTCATTTGACACATTCGCACAATGATGGCACACCGGCTCCATTCGATTTCAATATTTATGTTTTCCATGAAATAAAGGCTGAAAATGGAGCCTCATTCGTTGCTGCAATTCAATAACCCACCATCCTTCCTTTCCAGTACATGGGGACAAATCCAGCCATCTACAATCCTACTGTTTCGCATTCAATAGGCCTACCTGGCATCGAGAAGCAAGCTGGGACAGGAAAAATAATTCAAAATGTCAACCGGCTTCCCAGCAGAGGGAAATATGACCCAAAATGCAATCGCACAAGCAGGGATCATCTTCTCAAGAGGAGAGCCACGGGCATCAACAATATAGCAGTGCAAAACCATGGAACGTTCTTTTTAAGCTCGGAATGGACAAATTAGAAATGTCCAAGCATGTTGTTTGCTAAAACGACATGTTTCTTTTCAATGCCCATTAACTTCTGTTGTTAGGTAAAACAACAAACCAGACAGGAAAGTAATTACAAAGAGTCAAGTGTCCATCTACATTGGGAACAAATACACTTCCCAAGCCCGTCGTTCTTATATATGCACCCCGTTACTAGAGACACCTGCATCCAAACTCTGCGTTCCAGCCTCCCAGATGCAAGCACCAGCTGTACCCCGAGCCGAGTCAGCTTGCTGGGGAAATAGATGGGAAAAAGGAGGTGAAAATAGCCTGGAGAATCACAACATGGTTATAAAAAAACAGCACAGCAGACACAATGAGAAAACCTGCTAAGACCTCCCCAAAGAACCACGGATATAGACAGGAGCGCTCGGCTGAATCGAACGGGGATTTGACTGCCCAATGCATTTGGTTCGTAATGAATGCACTTCCTATTGCTGGAAGTAAATGGAACGATTCGCCGAGGACCTGTAGACACAGGATGCAGTAATATTAATGGGCCTACGCTGAGAGGACGGATGTGTTTTTTCAATCGTAGGATTCAGGGACATTGTCAAATTTTGAAGGAGTCTGGCAAGGGGAAGGTCTGGACGGAAAACAGGCAGATGGGGGATACAATTGAACACGTCGCCAGATACTCTCAGACCTGAGGCCGAGGAAACAACGAGGGAAAATGATGATGCGTAGGACGAGTGTAAGAGGAAACCGAACTCTACTACCCTCAGGGGTGAGGTTAACCGAAGAGTGCAATGACAATACAGGAACAGATGCATACATAAGACACAAATCCAGTCTTGCAAAATCTGCCCACGCCAGCAAAATCTCACCTGAGGACCAGTTAAACTGCTTCCCCGACTTTAACGTCCTCAGCATGAGACAACTGTAACAACGCAACCTAACGGATGAAGTGTGTTGAAAGATCTCTCTTTTTTTCCCACACTCACACACTCTTAGGAAGACGGGAATGGCAGTTTTGCCACAGAGTTGGTCCTGTAGTTGCCCTCCCTGTAATTGTCTACACATTGGCGAGACCACAACATCGCCAATATGAGAAGGTTACAAACCCAGTGGAACCAAAGCCAGAAAAAACCCTCTGTGATTCACATTAAGTGTGTCACTCAAGCTCTGTGGCTGATAGCTGTCCTCTATATTAAGATATTGTGTATTTTGGGCAAGAGAATACAGTTAACCTAAGGGGACAAATCACTACATCAAGGACATTCACAACTGAGGACAAAGGGTAGTGAGATGTGATTGTCCTGATGGAAAGAGATCTTTACAAATATGCTGTGGTGATAGGCTGTAAGTTACAGTGGCTATCAGATGGTTCACAGAGGTACTTTGATGTATACCATGGTAAGGGCTGCACAAAACAACAGTATTTACAATGGCAAAAAAATAATAATAACAATACTGAATAATTAATATGTTCATGTACTATGGTATCTAAATAGTATTCAAGGTATTTCAAACAATGGTATTCAAGATACTTTACTAAAGCCAAAACAAAGAAGCTTGGTTGGTACTGTTCCAACATGTTGCAAAGTGGCACTTCTATGAATACGTAATGTGATAATACCATGTTTTTGGACATGTACCATGATGATACTGTTTTAAGGACATTTACTAAGATTATACCATGTTTGTTGAACATGTACCATGGTATTACCATGTTTTTTAGACATGTACCATGGTGATATCACGTCTGAAACATGTTTACCATGATATCACTATTACCATGGCACATTCTGGCCCTTATAAATAGAGTACGTTTACAAGTACACAGTGGGACATACGTTTACAAATAATGCTTCAAGGAAAAACGGTGCATTTCCTGTTTAAAACGTTCCAGTTTTATTTCCATCCCTTTCTGTGCTTGTTATTATCCTCTGCACACAGGTTTGTAGCTGTTGGCCGCAGGCCAGTTAAATGCAGGGTGCCTCTGTTAAATGCATCTCTATCTCTGAACCCGGCTTGCACTCCGCTGATCAGGAAACGGTGCCGGGGTCTCTATGATTCCCACAGAATACAAACACTCACGCACGAATCACAGCCTCTGAAGAGAGCAGGATGAGTATGTGACGGTGAACAATAGCTTGATTTGGGCTGCGCAACTGGAATGATGGGTGTTTTTGGTTCGTTTTGGAAGCATAGCCATAGGGGTGTTTCAATTAGGCTGAAGCTGCAAGAACAGACTTGTTCCTCCTGTCACAGTTACGTTGTCATCTCAAATAATGCGAAGAAAGACAGTGATCGCACAATAAATGCATGTTGTGTTAATTTATTTAATATCTCTGATGACATTGGCTCAAAACACAACTTGAGGAGGAGTGGTAGAACATGCTGTTTGAGTGCGCTAGGAGCTCCTCTGATAAAAATAGAACCTGATCTCCATTTGTATTCAGACAACTACCATGTTCATGAGCACACAGAACATCGTAGAGCTACTTTAATGTTATGTTTCCTCTTCATTCAGATTTTCCTTCATAAAAATAATCATCGGGGGGTTGTAACGACATTAAATATGGAAAAATGGGACAACGGGGTGCGCTGATGACTTCTCGTGTTAATTGTAATTGCTCATCGAAATCCCGCGTGCGGAAAGATAGAGCAGTGACATTTTTCATTGATTCCGCTCCCTCAGAAACCGAGTTTAGGAACTACATGCCCAGATCCATCATTCCCAATTAGGCAGTTTTACTGTGAGGCCACACATAATTGGAAATGACCCATTTTCTTATTATCAGCCACTCTGTAAATCACTCGGATATTACCGCCCTTGACAATTTGATGGATCCAAACAGCAAAGGTGGGATGGAGATTTTTTAAAACAGCCATTTATGTTGAGCCAAGCGTCAGTTATATAAAAGCAATTGCGTAAGATCCTTTTTTTCTACCATTAGTCGCAATAGCCTTCATGGTTAATTTCACTGCAGTTCAGTAACCTCCATTATTTTAAAAAGTCTCTTTTATGCCTTAAACCCTGCAACGACATTTGTATTAAACCCTTTGTGTGGTGTCTTTATGGACAAATTAATATTCAAAGACATTGTGTTCCATCAGCACGATTGAGTCTTACAATTTAGCTTAAAGTGTAACGTTGGAGCAGAATTACATAAGCATCCATAAAATATGTTTACAAACCATCATCCATATTTACATTTTCCCCATCATAATACTTTGTGTGATCTCTCATTACATTGCCTTTACAGCAACTTTGCAAGTTTTCATTACATTTATGCAAAGTTGTATTGCGACCTTAAATTATGCAAATGTTGCTCTATTTTGGCTACGTCTAACTGTTAAGATTTTTTCTACCATTAGTCGCAATAGCCTTCATGGTTAATTTCACTGCAGTTCAGTAACCTCCATTATTTTAAAAAGTCTCTTTTATGCCTTAAACCCTGCAACGACATTTGTATTAAACCCTTTGTGTGGTGTCTTTATGGACAAATTAATATTCAAAGACATTGTGTTCCATCAGCACGATTGAGTCTTACAATTTAGCTTAAAGTGTAACGTTGGAGCAGAATTACATAAGCATCCATAAAATATGTTTACAAACCAATTATCCATATTTACATTTTCCCCATCATAATACTTTGTGTGATCTCTCATTACATTGCCTTTACAGCAACTTTGCAAGTTTTCATTACATTTATGCAAAGTTGTATTGCGACCTTAAATTATGCAAATGTTGCTCTATTTTGGCTACGTCTAACTGTTAAGATAAAAATGTTATGCCTTTCTCATTTGAAAAATGAATGATTGTAAAAAGTAATGTACAATCAATTGAAGATAGGCAATAAAACAGTACATTATATCAGTCAAACTGATTATGTCAAATTCTAGCCAAAACCATCATCAACTTTAATGTGCTAAAAAAAAATGTTTTAAATGTATTATTAATATTATTATTAGGGGCCAAGCACCGAAGGTGCGTAGGCACCTATTGTATCCGTTGGCATTCTTATTAGTCTTCTTCTTCCACTCTTGAGTCTTTGGCAGCCCATAGAACCGCTTGCGGGAAAGTTGTGAAATTTGGCACACTGATAGAGGACAGTCCCACCATTAACCATAGCAAATTTCGAGTCTCTATCTCAAACTTTCTAGCGCCACCACTTGTCCAAACTTTCACTCATGTTTATGTTCATAGCTTTTGAACCATAAGGCACAGAAGGATTTTTTTTTTCTCTGATTCGTTGGCTCATGCTGAGTCGAATGGACACCAAAATTCAAAAATCGTAAGGAGTAGTCTTTTCGCTATTTTTAATAATTTAATTTAAAAAAAACTACTTTTTCGAACTTGTCCTAGACGGTTTGTCTGATAACTTTCTAGCGCCACCACTTGTCCAAACTTTCACTCATGTTTATGTTCATAGCTTTTGAACCATAAGGCACAGAAGGATTTTTTTTTTCTCTGATTCGTTGGCTCATGCTGAGTCGAATGGACACCAAAGTTCAAAAATCGTAAGGAGTAGTCTTTTCGCTATTTTTAATAATTAAAAAAAACGTCTCAGGTTACTTATGTAACCATGGGCATTCTTATTAGTCTTCTTCTTCCACTCTTGAGTCTTTGGCAGCCCATAGAACCGCTTGCGGGAAAGTTGTGAAATTTGGCACACTGATAGAGGACAGTCCCACCATTAACCATAGCAAATTTCGAGTCTCTATCTCAAACTTTCTAGCGCCACCACTTGTCCAAACTTTCACTCATGTTTATGTTCATAGCTTTTGAACCATAAGGCACAGAAGGATTTTTTTTTTCTCTGATTCGTTGGCTCATGCTGAGTCGAATGGACACCAAAATTCAAAAATCGTAAGGAGTAGTCTTTTCGCTATTTTTAATAATTTAAAAAAAACTACTTTTTCGAACTTGTCCTAGACGGTTTGTCTGATTTTCACCAAAATTGGCTCAGATCATCGTCAGACCATGCTGGCAAAAAGTTATGGAATTCAAGTTGATTCGTCCAACCGTTCTCAAATAACATGCGAACAAATTAGACGGAAAGCACACAAAAATGGATCTGAGGCTGTTCTCCGCAAAGGTTTGGCGTATTGAGACCAAACTTGGTGTGCGTTATAACAAGCATGACCTGAGACTACCTGCAGTGTTCACCTAGTGGTCAGGAGATATGAAAAATGCATATTTTTGCTTATAACTTATGTATGTTATAACCTCTGTATGGTTTGGCCATACCCAATTTTCCCATGTCAGCCATTTTGGCCGTCTGCCATTTTGAATTTTGTTGTAAAATGCTGTATTGTATGAATGCATTGACGTATCGTTACGAAACTCGTAATGTGTCTTTGGCACCATGTCCTGATGGTACTCGAAAAGTTTTTACCTTGTGGTAAAAAGTTATAATGAAATTTCTAAAAATGCTAATACATTTTGCTTACATTAGCCTATTGTAATGAGACTGATGGTGATAGATTCATTGGATCATCCCAAGAACATCGATACCAATAATGCCATTGTGGACCAAACTTCCTGTACGCCATTTTGATTTATGTTGAAAACCTACCTTTTTTAACTCCTCCTCGACCATTGGTCCGATTTTCACCAAAATCGAATCAGATCATCATCAGAAAGTGCTGACAAAAGTTATGGATTTCGTGTTGATAGACAAAACTGTTTTTGTATAGCGCCGCAACAAATTTAAGGCATAATGCCAGATTATGTCTGAGGCTGTATCTCTGCAAAGCTTTGACATATTGACACCAAACTTTGTGTGTGTCATTGTTACCTCACACAGAACACATCACATTGATTTGATAGCAGCGCCACCTATTGGTCAAAAGTGAAAAGCCACTAAATCATTATGACGAGAGGGGCGAGGCTGAGAGCCGTGGGAACAGAGCGAGGCAGGTGGAGTAATTGATAATGAGCGACACCTGCACCCCCCGGGGGCAACACTGTCGTCACTCCTCCTTTTATCCTTTCAGAGCTCCTCTGTGGGACTCGAGACCGGTGAGTGGCGCAGGTGTCGTGCATTAGCATTTTCTCCACCGACCTCGCTCTGTTCCCACGGCTCTCAGCCCCTCTTATTGAGAAAAATAATCCAATGTTACATATCTGTGAGTGGCAAAACTATGTGAATCTTTGCATTCAGTATCTGGTCTGACCCCCTTTTGCAACAATAACTGCAGGTAATGTTTCTTGCAACTGCTGATCAGTCCTGCACAACATCTTGAAGGAGTTTTAGACCATTCCTCAGTACAGAACCACTCCAGCTCTGTGATGTTGGTGGGTTTCCTCCTATGAACTATTTGCTTCAGTTCCTTCCACAAAATTTCAATTGGATTAAGGTCCGGACTTTGACTTGGCATTACGAAACATTTGCTTTGTTCTTCTTTAACCCTTCTTTGGTAGAACTTGTGTGCTTGGGGTCGTTGTCTTGCTGCAAGACCTACTTTCTGAAAAATGAGTGTTTACTATTGTCACTTTGCATTATTGACACTATTTTCCTAATTAATGCTGTTCAGTTGCTTTGACACAATCTGTATTGTTAAAGGCGCTATATAAATAAAGGTGACTTGACTTGACTTGACTTTCTCTTGAGAATTAGTTCACTGACAGATGTCCTATATAATTATAATTCATTGTTCCATCAATGATGGCAAGCTGTCCTGGTCCAGATGCAGCAAAACGTCTCAGGTTACTTATGTAACCATGGTTCCCTGAGTAGGGAACGAGACACTGCGTCCTCTAGGTTTCTTGCCATGCTGCGGACGCAAGCTTCAGACGAAGAAGTGAATGATGTGTAGCTCCCGGCGCCGATTTATACTGGAGTCGCACCGGTAGTGACGTCATGGCTGTCGCCGGCCAACGAGTTGGTGTTTTTTCAATGTATGCTTCAGACACGGGTCACGACGAGGCGTTCCCCATAGCGACCCCTAGAGGACGCAGTTCGAAGTTCCCATGAAAGGGAACAGGCCCAAACCATGCTACTACCACCACCATGTTTCACAGATGGGATGAGCTTCTTATGCTGGAATACAGTGTGTTATTTTCTTCAAACATAACGCTTCTTTAGCATTTTTAGCAAACTGCAGACTGGCAGCAATGTTCTTTTTGGATGCACCATGCACACGATGGTTGTTCAGTGTTCTCCTGATGGTGGACTCGTGAACATTAACATTAGCCAATGTGAGAAAGGCCTTTAGTTGCTTAGAAGTTACCCTGGGTTCCTTTACAACCTTGCAGACTATTACACATCTTGCTTTTGGAGTGATCTTTGTTGGTCAATCACTCCTGGGGAGGGTAACAGTGGTCTTGAATTTCCTCCATTTGTACACAATCTGTCTGACTGTGGATTTGTGGAGTCAAAACTCATTAGAGATGTTTGTGTAACCTTTTCTAGCCTGATGAGCAACAGCAACTCTTTTTCTGAGATTCTCAGAGATCTCCTTAGTTCATGCCATGATACACTTCCACAAACATTATCAGATTTAGATAGATCCCTGTTCTTTAAATAAAACAGGTATCACAGGTAGTGATAGTAATTTCACTGATTGAAAACAACTCTGAAAAACAGATGGACTCTGATTTCACCTTCAAATTAACTGCCAATCCTAGAGATTCACATACTTTTGCCACTCACAGATAAGTAATATTGTATAATTTTCCTGAATAAATAAATGACAAAGAACATATTTTTGTCTCACTTGTTTGATTGGGCTCTCTTTGTCTACTTTCAGGACTTTTCAGGCGAAAGCCTGATTATGTTTTGGGTCATATTTATGCAAAAATATAAATAAATTCTAAAGGGTTCACAAAATTTCAAGTGGCAGGGTATATGTATTATTATTATTATTATTATTATTATTATACAAAGCTTAAAAGAAAAGTGGTAGTAAAAATCACCCAAATGAAAATAATAATAATAATAAATAAATAAATAAAAAACAGCTTGAATGGCAGATATAGTTATGTGGCAAATTTATGCCACATATCTGCCATATATCTACTACCCATAGAGCCCATTAAAAAATAATAATAATTATTAGTTTATTATGAAATTGGGTTGATTTTTGATACCAATTTGGTGCACTGGTAACAATAATTTGTATAGAGGGAAAAAGTACTGGTGAACTAACACAACCTCTTGGAGGCAGAAAGCCAGTTTTACAGGCAGAAAACCATACATTCATAAATTGCAATTATGGGAAGAAAAGTGGGGCTGGGGTGAGGTCACACCTTCCGTTTGAACCAATGAGGATCTCATCAGCATTGTAAACTCACTCTCTGGGAAAACACATCAACGACATCTCTCCGCCGTCAACCCAAATTAGAGTTTAATGACCACAGTGTTGCCCATTCACTATTGTTTCCCCCCACAGATCCGTCCCCTACCCGCAACCATCTGTAGCACCTTCATAATGTTTATCATCCTTCTCTAAACAGCCCATTTTCCCATAATCACACTCTCTCGCTTTTACAACCCCCGTGATTGCCCCCCTTCTCGTGCATTTTTCCCCTCCACTGAGATTGCATTGTTTCTTGGCCTTGACCTCTGTGCCCCAGAAGCCTTTGTGCTTGCTATTATTGTTTTCTACATTTGGCCTTATTCACACACCGGGCTCATCGTGGCCGGGCTGAGCATCAGTGTGGCATTATAGCCTGGCATTCTTCAACTAATTGCCCTGAGCTGGATTTCCCAGCAAGCCTTGCACCCAATCAGCAGCCACATACAGCAGCGCTGATTGCATGCCCGGGGGAGGCTGGATGCGGCTCTCGATTGGGAATCAGACACCATGGAGGAGAGATGGATGGAGAGCAGAATCGTGGGATAGGTGCATGGACTGTAGCGTCTGTTTGTTGTCATTCACAAGAGGACAGCCAGCAGCAGGTGAAAAGGAAGAGGATGAGATGAGATGGAGGTTAGGCTACAGAGCCAATTATTTTCACCTCTTTGGTTGGCCTCTGCCAGCAAACATGTAATCTTAAACGCTCTTACTGATCCCAGAGCAACTCATGGAAAGAAATAGCGAGAGACCTAATAGATGAGATCAGATAGAAAGTGCTTATGCAAGAGAGAGTCGTTCTCGCCACTATCTGTCCTCCATAATGCCACCTCTATACTGACTTCCTC
Organism: Sinocyclocheilus grahami; assembly: GCF_001515645.1. Lineage (NCBI taxonomy): Eukaryota > Metazoa > Chordata > Actinopteri > Cypriniformes > Cyprinidae > Sinocyclocheilus > Sinocyclocheilus grahami. The sequence goes on along the minus strand of NW_015506046.1, from coordinate 237,621 downwards.
TAGCGCCCTATTAAATTGCACATACACTCTTGAAAATAAAGGTGCTTCAAAAGGTTCTTCAAGCGATGCCATAGAAGAACCATTTTTGGTTCCATAAAGAACCATTCAGTCAAAGGTTCTTTAAAGAGCCATCTCTTTCTTACCTTTTTATAATCTGAAGAACCTTCTTTCGCCACAAAGAACCTTTTGTGAAACAGAAAGGTTCTTCAGATGTTAAAGGTTCTTTCTGGAACCATTTAGACAAAAAGGTTCTTGTATGGCATCGTGAAGCATCTTTATTTTTAAGAGTGTACATTACCGAGCTTCTCAACCGGCCACTGACTTTACATGCTGTAGGTGAAATATGAAGTGGGAAATTAAGATGTTGGAAAGGCATTATCCGTGTTAGTGCATTTGCCTGATTTTTCTCTCTCTCTATCGCTGTCTTGCATTCCTGCTTTTGCTTCCAAGGTTTCCACACCACACATCAATTAATTTCCATTACTTTTTCATGTCCTTGTGATTCATGTATTGATTCATGTAAAGAAGATATTGCAAGTCAAATAAATATTCTAGAACAATGGTGCTAAATGACTGTCATGTTCACATATAATTGTATTTAGATAGGACATCAAAGAATAACACAGCATTACATTGGTACTAAACCACAAAACATACCACGCACTTGTCCAAAAACAAATGGTGACACATTGGTAACTAGGTAGGTAAATAAATGAATGAATGAATGAATAAATGCACATTCCAAATAAGTAAAAACAAAGGCCTTGCAAATGTTTTTCATAGCGTATGTCCAAAAAGCAAGGCAATATCATGGTACAGTCAATAAGTCAATGAATAAGACAATCAATCAATCAATAAAGCAAGCAAGGTAATCCCACACTACATTAAAAAAAGTAAAAATTGCAAAAAAATCTACATATTAAACGGTTTTAACATTGCAATATATGTAACTTTAGTTTAAACATATGGGTTTTGCTAGTAAAAAAAAAAGTGAAAAAAATTGTAAAAAGACATTCCCAGAAGTCTATGAAATATAAAGCAGATTTTGATAATTCAAGTAGATAGGTACATTAACATTTCACAATTCATGAACTATATTGTTATATAATTTCTGTAAAAGTTGCAAATAACACAATGACCTAAACATGCAATTCTGAAGTAGAAAGACTGAAATAGTATTTTCCTTTAAGGCATATACTCAAAAAAAGCTTTGTTTGGTTTTTGCAACTTCTTGAAAAAAAACTTATTTTATTTCATTTATTATCATTATTATTATTTGTATTTATTTATTTTACGGTGCAGTACTTTTGTAAACTTTGTGGTTGGTGAAAAAAAGGAGGGCAGGAAAGATGAGTGTGTGTCGGATCAACGAGCCGCTGTAAGTAAGACAGAAGTCAGAACACAATGTATCAGTGCGTGTTCTGGGAGGTGTTTTTGTGTCCCAGTCATTCCAGGTGAACTCAGGAGGGAGTCTGACTGTGATGGGCTGAGATACTGTGTGCTGAGGTGACGGAAAACTGCCAGGAAGTATAAGACGAGTGTGCACACACTGTTGCTGGTGTGTGTGTGTGTGTGTGTGTGTGTGTGGGTGCTCTCTGCAGTGAGGGAGGGATCTCATCTTTGCAGTAGCAGTCCAGCAATGCTGTTCATGCTTAGACCTTGAGCACCGGAACCTCTTAACAATCCCACTCCATAAAGAAATGCCAAACTCTGTGCAGGTTCGATGGCCTTTTATACCAGTGCAGTGAATAAAACAGAGAGGCTACATGGATAAGGCATGACGCAGAGCAGTCAACTTCACTTTATGGAGCCAGGAAGAGGGCTCTTTGAAGTTGAGGACCTGAGATAGAAAAATAGAGGCTTGCCTTACTACTTTTATGAATTTTTGGATAGGTTTTGTAAACAAGACTTGAGATACATCCACTTGCCAGAGATAATGCACTTTACTGCATATGAATGAAACGAGCATTGCATTTTATGAAATATAAATGGTTTGCTCTTTCATATACCGTGAGTATTGTATCGATAGTTCTGCCTCTATCATTATCCATGTTGTTTGAGTGCTCACGGCATTCTGAGAGCAAAATACCTTGATCTATGAAAGCACATGAAAAAAGGAGCAGCTCAGACAGCCTGCCAGATTAGAATGTGAAAGATAAAGTTGGAAGGAGACTTCTCACCAGCAGCCCCTGATGAGTTTTTCCTTTCTTGTGCTCTCCGACACTTCCCCTGTCATGCAATTAAGAAATGAGCTAAGCGACATCAAGTCATGCACCTTTATTTGCTGTCCTTGGCGTCTTGATTCACACAGAAGTCTAGGCTCCCTAGTGACTGTCTCACCCGTGTGCCACGCCAGCCTTCCTTTCCCATGGTGCTTGTACATTGTGTGTTAGCTTGTCTTTGTTCAAACACTCAGCACCACTCCTTTAAAATGCTAACGCAAACCAAACAGTCGCAGGGAGCAGTAAAAGTCATTAGCCTCCACGCTGAATAGAGCCGTATGCTGTGGAATTAAGGTTAAAAAGGTTTTCTCATGTAAATGAGTTGACAATGCCCCCGAGAGGTGTTTAATCCCCAGCTGTAAAACCCTAATTCCCCAAACACATAAGGATTTTCTCCATAGCGACACAGGCTAAACTTAGAAACCTTGAAAATAAAAGATACAACCTTATTAATACATGGACCGTTTGACAGAGCAGTGAGACTGAGTTTTTTATTCCCACGTTGTGACAGATTAGATGACACATTAGACAGACTGACAAGAATGTCCTGGAAAAAAAAAAACAACGTAAATCGCTAATTAGCTAGCATTTTTCTTTGCAAAATGTTCTGAATGTAAATTCAAATGAACTGACACCCCTAATTAAGGGTTGAACCTGGCCAAAGAAGTCAAAACTAAAGATTTGAAGGGGTAATGAAAAGCAAATATTCAAATCAGCCCTAAATCTACATTATTCATAAGGAAAGTTTAATGTACCATTTCAAAAACAAGTTCAAAGTTGGACAAGTGAAAGTGTGTATTTTCACCTCACGCTAACTAAATGCCTATGAACAGAAATCTGAGACAGTAACCACAGCAACAGTATCTTCCTCAAATGCAAAACGTAAGTACTGTGATTATCACTTTATTATAGATTTTACACATCACAAAAATTGTTCCTTTCCTTGCTTAAAAATACAGTTGGTGTTCAGTTGGCTGACTGTTCTATGAAGGACAAAAGAGAATTTGGGTTGTGTCAGATTAATTTCAACAGATTAATTTCCAGAAAATAAGACAAATACCTTTTCAGAAATAACAGTTGAACCCAGTTAAAGTCACTGTTTGAAGCACATAGGACACATTAGCATTAATACTTTTCATACTTTGCTGAGCAATCTTTTTTTTTTTTTAGTATAATCTCACACTGTGGAAGTAACTGAATATCAGATGTGAGCTTGTAAGCCTCCATCTAAATAAGTCCATTAGAAAGTCTTTTTTGTTGCCGTTTTATTTATTTATTTGCTTAAGCTTTGTTGCTAAAAATACTCAATTTCCAACATTTCTAAATATGCAGGCTTAGTTCATTTAGACAGTCAGATATTCCAACTTTATAATTGAAGTAATATGCCCAGTAGTTCATTATTGTTAGCTTTGGTCAGCTTTGGTCATTATGCTAGTGTACTTTTTACATATGCTTATATGTTTATAATTCATACACAGAGGCATATCCATTTTTAAACACTTTTCAATTAAACACCATAGATTCCTTTGATATGCCCTTCTTCAACTACATATTTCAGCTGGAATATAAGTTAACACTGGAAAGAAAACTGCACTAGTCCAGCCATTTCACGAGGACATTAAAAAGCATAAAACTGGGTAAGCAGCACCTGTGAAGCTGAAGGCATGTATGTGGAAGACCACAAGTCCCAGAGCTAAAAGTGACAGTTTTATTGGAGCATTAAATTGTTTTGTTCTGGAAAATGAGAGCTGCAACCTGAAAAAAGCCCCACAAATTCAAAGTAAAGCAAAGTAAACAAGAGTCACATGTTTAAATCCCATTGTTTCATTGCAGTCTGTGTGAACATTTTTCCAGGCATAATAATAGAAGTGAGAAAAAGGCACAACATGAGAAATATGGTCTTATTTTCCCAAATCTAAGCCCCCTTCCCTCTAATAAAAGATTTCCAAGCTAGTAAAGAGACAAAAACACCAGAGCAGCCATTTTGCCGCATTCTTTCATATTACCAAACTAAAAGCCAAGCCAAGCCAGAAGAAACAAAGCAAGACACGTGAACCGTGCAACCTTTCCGAGACATTAGCCATTTCGGATGGTATTTGATGCAATGCTCATTTTAAAGAGCAAACATTTAAAATCCTGACATTACCACTGCAGTGTTAACTATAACTAGCACGCCTGCCTGAATGTTTGATCCTTTGATAAGATTCTTTGTGTTACTCCCTTTTTCATGTCCTAACCTTAACCACTGGCTTACTGTCATATCCAACGGCATGAGTCAGCGTGTGCTAAAACAAAATGTCCACCCCCACTTCCTCTCTCCATATCCAGAGTGGAGGGTGCTTGTGTTCAGTAGTTGGGAACGCTGTCAGGCCCTGTGTGTCTTCCAGCCCTGCTGCGTCACACTCACTTAACATCTGCGGCTCCCTATCAGGCGGAATATCTCTCTTGAACGTGATATATATATATATATATATATATATATATATATACGTATATATTAAAAAAGCAGCACTGTCGCACAAAAGACTGATTCATTTATTTATTTATTTCAATGCATTTACTTATGCATTACTACACAATTTGTCATTGTAAATTTAATTTAGATCTTGTCTTTATATGAACTAAAGGGAAAAAAAGAATGACTCGCTCTGACCTCAGGAACTCTCGGATGGGGTTTGAGAAAAACTCAATGCATCTCAAGTGCAACTTTGACCTTGGCAAAATACATCATGTAATATCTTATCACATATATGCCACCAAATACAGGACATTCCTTTCCCTGATGCAGGAAGCAGCACCGATGAAATGAAAACACTATCTCTAGAGATGCTGCATCATTTTAATCCATTCCCACTGACTCACGGCTTCACAAACAGAAGGAAAACTAAATTTGGAGAAGAAGAATCACATAAAAACCATATTCTGAGAGTTCTTCGAGGAGGTAGAATCTGCGACAGGCTCGCATTTAATAACCTTGACCGCGAAAATGTGTTGCGGAGCACAAAAAACAATTCCGATTCAATTCAGACAGAAATAAGTCAAGTTCTGAAAGATCCTCTGTTTAATTCACCTCCAGAAATAAATTGAGAGAAAGGCCCCTACATGCCAAGTGCATGGTCTTCCCCACACCTGCAAGTGCTAAGAAAATACCCTTAAGTGGAAAGGATGCGCTCACACTTTTGGCTCCATTGCTGGCTTTTACTTCAAGTCCTGATCAAGTCGAGTGACAGGGGTTGGTTCAGTTAATGCAACACTCAGGGGCTGTGGACCAACAGGAAATCCCAATGGAATAGAGTCAAAGCTAAGAAGATGTAAGCAGCGTATGGTCAAGATATTAAGGATGACTAGAACAACCTTTGACCAAATGTAGGGGGTCGTAGCCAAAGAAGGGGTCATCAATGACTTATCTAAACACACAGAGGGCAGCTTGCAGTAGGATGCAAAACCTATTAACCTTTATGTTGAATTAGGAGCAATGTGCTTTTGTCATTAGCACTTCCCAATGTGCTCTACTTGTCCTCTCTCGTTGTTTCTTGCCATATAGAAGCACATCGACCCTGTGTGCCGCGCTTAGTGTGAAAAAAAAATCTGTGGGGGTGTGGGCAATGAAGTATAGTAATGAATTGTGACAGCTCCTTCCCAGGGATGAAAATATTAAACCCTTCCTTTTTTAATGCAGTCTCTCGCTCTCAATCTAGCCCTCCATTTTTTTCATCCTTTCCTCTCCCCCGACGGCTCAGAGCAGGCATGGGGACATCTCCGTATAGGATATTCAAGCAAATCAATCAATTAGCTGTATGTGCTGAGTTCAGTCTGAGCGTGGCAGCTGGGGGGAGTGGCCTGAATCCGAGGAAGCGAGGGGTTGGGCGATGTGCAGCGAGTGTGCTTCTGTCGAGCACTTACTCGTGTGCACAATGGGGTCAACACGTGACCCCCTCCAGCACGCAGAGCATCCCTTCTGCGACGCTTCGGGGCCGGACACACAGCACCATCTGAGTTTGCTGTATGCCGTTCGGTATTCAACTTTATTCAAATGATGCAACCGAGGACAAAGCACAGCCTGAGCTGCTAAATATACATCATGTGCTGTCATACTCTAGAGATCTGAACCAAAACAAACCAAGGCAGGGTAAACCGGATCGACTGCAGTCGCAGAGGGCTCATTCATTTGAAATATCCGAGCGTGGGTACGTTAACTTGTTAGAATTCACTTCACCGGGTAGACTAATGCCCTCTGCGATGATTAGGGTTTTAGGGATAAAACGTCATAGATTTGTAGCTGCGAAATAACGCCGCATTTCATTACTACTAAACGGCTGGCAAGTGAAAAGAAAGAGCAGCAAGAGAGATCATTCATCTTCACCTTCAGAGGAAGTGTTTTTCTGTAATCCTATGCAACCTTTCACCCATTCGCGGTTTAATCAGTGGCCCTCTTTCCCAGGAACCTTGAGTCAGTTGCATGTAATCAGCCTTTGCAAGTTGCCGTGGCACTGATAACGGCCATGGGACTCTCGCTGCACCATTTCCCCATAAATATAAACCGTAAATCCACTTTTTCATGTCAGGTGGGGAAGACAAAATGGCAATTGCAGACACCGCTAATAAATATGTCTACTACATAAAGCAGTCCATAAAGAGATGGCAGACAGTTCTGGAAGCAAAGCATCTCAGCAGACAAGTGACCAGACATTTGGCAAAGCCAAACCAAATGAGGACCTTAAATAGCAAGATTATGTCTCAATGAGAAGATCTAAATGAGAAGATATAAGTCCAAAACACCAAAGAGTGTTACAGCAGCATTATGGATTTAAACCAAAATGGCTTTGATCCCCATTTTTCTTGTTTATGCAGAGTTACAATTCTTAAATCCGGCATCTGAATAGGCTCTTCTGTAGTCATTATCTCCAATTTGCAAATACATAAAGAAAATAAGAGGTAACAAAAGCGTTTGAGGCACTATCATACCCCAAACAGAGCTTAAAATGCCTTTAATTCAAATATAAAGTAGCATTTAATGACAGTTTATCTGTTTTTGTCGCAGCTGGGCAGGCTTTTCACTGTGCAAGGGAATTGCTATCTGTTGGAAAAAGCCAACTCCTACTCTAGAAGAGGATGGCAAAACCCTCTTTGTAATGGTAGATAAACAGTGCAGCTGGAATATACTGAATGTGGCTTTTCTCGCTCTCTCTTTCCACTCAATTATTTGTATGTAGCATCATTTGATAAATTCAGCTTTAAAAGGAGGTGGGTGGTAAATTTTACATCATGTATTATCATTATCATACATAGGTAATTTTAAATTGTAATTTTAAATTTAAACCCCCAAGGGCTATGATACTACATATCAAATCCTATGATATGTAGTGTAGTTGCAGCTTTGCAATGCCTCACGATTTGTAACACCTCTAGTGCTTCCTTTCGTTCGCACCTTTGCACATGCAAACCGCAACGGCAACACGCTTACGGCAGTGAATAATGCTGCGTTATTCTCCTGTACTTATCAAGCTCTTAGTTTACACAGACACTTACACACGTTCAAGTCATAGTGCGGGTGATGAGCTGTCATTTATCAAGAAATCTGACAAACACAATGTTTTTGTCAAAAAAAACACTATCATAAAGCGCTGACCATGTATCCTGGCTCCACCGTTGATATCTGATTAATTTGTGTGGTAAGTGTGGGCTGTCAGGACTGACGTGGGGCTTCTTGAATGATGTATTTTCCAGCCTGGATGCGTGAAAAGCAGTTGTGGATGTCAAGACTCCCCTGACACACATTCAGTGCTGATCAATCTCTCATTCCACCGCCCCGGGCCTGCCCCTGCCCATCAGCATCAATCCAGCACAAGTAAATACAGTGAGTGGCTTAAGGCATCTCCATTCTGTTCCCATAGGACCTCCCAGGCCAGAGAAAGAGAGAGAGAGAGGCAGTTCTCATACATAACAAGAACTAAAAGATCTCACAGAGGACAGGTAGGCTTGCTTTTTATGCGGGATATCCTCAGATTGCTCATATATTATGAGTGGACAAAACCATGGATGTTAGTGACGAATCAACATATAGGCCACGGTGATTATTTGGAGATGGGCATCAGCAAATGACCAGCTCAGCCAATTACATAAAAAGTGTTAGTTTGATTATGTCAGATTTAAAAGAAACCAAAAATGACAAAGGAGCTTGTAAGAGTTGTCTCTCTCAGAATTTCCAAGTTAGAAAAATATCACAATGTCTAAAACTGCTTCATCTGCAATTAAATAATGAACTGTTTATTTCTCAGAAGATGCATTTTATCGTATGTTTTATTTTGGCAACAAAATGTGAATAGTTCATTTTAAGATCTGCTTTGTAACTTTTGATTGTACATTGTTAAGGTACCTTGGCAAATCTGAGCATTTTGAGAGGTGAATTTAAGTGAGGAGATGCATAAGATTACTGTAGTATTTTTCTCAGGTGAAACATTCATCAAATTTAAGAAGTTGGGATATTAAGTTCTTTCATTTGTGATTTTTCTTTCTTATGGGAATAGTTTTCATTATGAACTCAAGTACTTTTGCATCATATTCTTCTAAGATCAAATAATCTGCTCTATGACAATAGTTTTATAACACTATAATTTTACTGTATATCAACAAGTGACATGGTTTCTAGGTTTATTTCTACCAGGGAATTTCAATAGAAACCTCTGAAACAAAATTGCTTCTTAAATGAACACTTAACCGAGAACTACATAAAGTATCTTGAGCGATGACAAAGTAAACATTGAGCAATACAAGTTTCCTCAGAGATTTTCCTCTCATGCGGTTAAGGAGAATGTATTAAACAAATTACAGCCCGAGTACACCCACACTTACTCACTCATCTAGTTGAACAGACACACACAAACACACGTATTGTACCAAATCATGATCACACAACCGCAGAGTCAGCAAATACTCCAGAGTATCACATAAATTACAGCAACGTTTCAACATGGCCCCAAATCAACACGCAATCAAGACCTGGGCAATGGGCCGGCGGTTGCAATTCGCTCAATCTCTGCTTCATCTCTGAAATCATTACACATAGCCGGCTCAGCGAAACCCTGCTGAAATGTGTACAACAAGAAGTTTCATTCCAGTGAGTTTGAAAAGTTCAAACAAATATGTGCACACACAAACACTAACTTTTTAAGTGACAAAGACAAAAAGGACGAGCTTGAAGCGGTGGAGAGGCACAGCGTTAATTACAGCCCATGCTAACCATGGTGACACCTGCTTGAAAGGGCTGCGCTCACTTCCCTCTCTGCTGTGTCCAGACACTGGCTTGATTAATCCCAGATAGAGAACTTTAATCCTGATCCCTGCACGTTTCAACATGGCCCCAAATCAACAAGCAATCAAGACCTGGGCAATGAGCCGGCGGTTGCAATTCGCTCAATCTCTGCTTCATCTCTGAAATCATTACACATAGCCGGCTCAGCGAAACCCTGCTGAAATGTGTACAACAAGAAGTTTAATTCCAGTGAGTTTGAAAAGTTCAAACAAATATGTGCACACACATACACTAACTTTTTAAGTGACAAAGACAAAAAGGACGAGCTTGAAGCGGTGGAGAGGCACAGCGTTAATTACAGCCCATGCTAACCATGGTGACACCTGCTTGAAAGGGCTGCGCTCACTTCCCTCTCTGCTGTGTCCAGACACTGGCTTGATTAATCCCAGATAGAGAACTTTAATCCCGATCCCTG
>NW_015506046.1:218912-227538 GCF_001515645.1 Sinocyclocheilus grahami | reverse complement strand
CCCCCCCCCCCCCATCGCTACCCCTGGGCAGAAACATCTGGATTTGTCGTGTTACACAGGTGGAATAAAACATAATGAACACAACTGGTTCTGGCACGTAATCTACTCAAAAACTATAAACTCAATAAATATACAAAGTATAATGTACCTGATGGAAGAGAGACCAACGTTCATGAGAACAAGCAGAATGTTGCCTTATTCTGTACAACCCATCAAAATACGCATATCAATTGGCATATAAGTTCCTCAACAGTATATTACCAGAGGCCTCGTGAACATTAACATAAAAAAACACAGACAAAGCACAGAGATGCTCCCCCGTCACCAAGATCAGGAAACTGACAAAACTGTCTTGTTTTTCTCTGACAGACTCTGTTCGTACCTGCTCTCTTAGTGAACAATGATAGTGAAGGGTTATATGGTGCCAACAATCTTTGGCTGCTATACGGTGACTGACGTTAAAGACAGGGGGCTTTGACAGGCCCTGTAGGTAGTAGGAAGGAAGAATTAGGAAGATTATATAACTCAATAGTATACACATGAGCAGAATTGGCTCAAAATGGCAGAACTGCCTAGAGAAACTGGAATAAATGCTCTGGAAGCTTGGTCAATAGTCATAAGTCTACATATAATGTGAACAGTCAATAACAAAATCAACATAGATTCCAACTCCCATAATACAGGAAGAAAGAAAGCACAGAATAACTAAATGGTGCAAAAATATAACACACACCACACTGATTCATTCGCTACTCAAATCCATCATCTAAATCTCAGTATTCATTTCATGCATCCAAGATTCCACAATGAAGACATGCTTCCAGGAAGACAGCCGTCATTAATTGCAGGGGATTCGCATGAACACCACGAGCCATGTGCACAACCGAGCACACACAATTGTTGAGTCTGCAAATGGCATAGATCAAAACATAGCTAAAAGTGAGAGAAGCAAGCAATGGGAGAGTCACTGGAGAATGTTCAGAATGGTTGAATATTTCATGGCAGCAGGGAGCATGAGGCTAATACATGCCTGCTGCTCCGGCACGTCACCGTGCAGGTGTGGCAACTCTGACTTGCAGAGAAAATTAAACTGCGCGAGAGTATTAACTTAGAGTGTTGTATTTAACACCTCACTCCAGTGATGTGTGTCACTGAGAGGCAATTAAAGAAAAAGCAATGCAAAAACTCACAGGCGTCTTCATACAAGGGAATGGGTTAATCTCCAAGCACTGAGATCAGACAATCTCATTACACCTCAAACAAGACTACAAACAAACAAACGGTATTGCTGACCCTTAATAAACACATCATGTGGTTGAGAAATCACTGCCTTTCAATCGGGATTGTCCATGAAATGAAGAATTATTCATGCTGTGGTTGGTAAAAGTATAAGCTGCCTTTGTGTGGCTGACAAATATATTTTTTCTGTGTGGTCGGTCAACCTAATGTTTTCCATTCTACAGGATTTATATATTTTACAATGACTGTGGTTAAAAGAGGTAAACCCTGCTGAACGCTGAGGTTCAAGGTCCTGGGCAGGAATGATCAATATGCATAGTTAAATATGCAACAAGATTTTTCTTAAATCAGTTTAAGAAATGCTGAAATGATCATGCCGTGAACGTTTAAAAATCTGATTACTGAAATTATGAACATTACTAATAATGATTGTAATCAGGTTTAGACTTCACACCTTATCTTTTTATTACTCATTCTTTTCACTATAGAAAGCTTAGCAAAAATAAAGACACTGACACAGCTTTTCCAAACAGCAAACATAAAACTTTGTTTTTTTGGGAGTAAGAAACTGAACATGTTGCAACTAACCTAACTATATTACCAAACAGCGTAGCTTTTCCAGGAATCACAAGCCATTTTTATCCACCAATCATCTGAACAAATTAACTAACTGATTAATTTTAATGTGTTGGTTTGTTGAGATGTTTTACATTGACAGATGTTGTTATCCTCATTGCTCTGTGATGAACACAGCTAAATAACAAAATACTTCTATAAGTAAGTACCTCAGCAAATGCATAGCTTGACTATAGTTGAACTTTGCATTTTGAGTAACGCGGTTCACATGTTAACTGTCAGTTTAAGCTACAGGACCATGGCTGTGTTTATTTATGCAGATACTAATGTGCTAATGGCTAACAGCAGGAGAGGAAGGGTATGTACGTCTGTCGGCTAATCCCATGCCGGAATCCCAGGCATGGCACTCTCGTGGCATAGTTCTAGTGCCCCAATGACTGCAGCAAAATCCACACCCCTGACCCCTATTTCCCTGTTGGTCAGTGCCGTCACAAATCCGAAAAGCCTACCAGCATCTCCATGGCGACTGGCCCTGGCTGAACAGATGGCCTCAGTGTGCTGAGCAGCAATTAAAGAGGGGGAGAGTGCAGAGTATATAGAGAGAGAGAGAGAGAGAGAGAGAGAGCTGGAGAAAGTGGGTCAGGATCAAGGGGAATGCGTCCGACTCTACTCTGCTGCACGTCCACAGTATAAACACACATACACATGCACGCTTACGTACTCATAAACAGATTGACGTGTGTGTCTGTGCACACATAGACTCATGCATCACCGCATCCCTCCTTCTGCGAGCTATCCGTTTCCTTAACAAAAACAAATGCCCTATCCATCCCCCTCACATCACGGAGGCACAGCAGGAACACTGCGCAGGGCTTAAAATCTGTGGATCCTACTGGAGAAAAAGCACTGAGAACTCATTCCCCAAAAAATAGAGAGGCTCTATCGATAATGTCTAAAGTTAGGAGTCCTAGTGAAGAGAATAACACTACCAAATCCCAGCCAATTGGATTAACCCTTTCCACTTATTCCCCGCCCCCTACATCTTTCGAATGAAAGGGAAGTCGTGGCCTAATGGTTAGAGAGTCGGACCCAACTGCTCCCCGGGCGCCGTAGTATAAAAAATGGCTGCCCACTGCTCCAGGTGTGTGTTCACGGTGTGTGTGTTCACGGTGTGTGTATGCACTTTGGATGGGTTAAATGCAGAGCACTAATTCCGAGTATGGGTCACAATACTTGGCCACATGTTACGTCACTTTCACTTTTTTTTTACTCCACATGATTACTTCCACAAGAGTAGCATCCTGGCACAGCCTCCACATTTTTTTGTTCTTCTAGTAGTCATTAATTCACAAATGAACATAAACGGACAGAAAGGACAGAAACTCTCCCTTAGCACCATGGGCCTAATTTCAAGTTCTGAGTTTCCCAGGTTGGTTCCACCAGAACTTTCATATATCTACATTCAAACAGAGGCTCAACCTGAGAATAAACATGCCAGTTTAATAATTTTATGAATCCATAAATGTATAAATATTGCTTAAATATGTGGCAGAGATCAAATATTTGCTGCAGGAACTTTAAGGGGTTTTTGTGTTCCAAACGATCCAGATGAGAAACAAGGGGAAAGGCAGAAAAAAATAGTGAAAGAGAAAAAGATTAACGACACAGGGGAAAAATGAATAAACATATTTTTCTTTAAACAGTTCTTCAGTCAGTTAGAAGTCCCTTGCTGCTTAAGAACATGACTTAGGCAAGAAAGACGATCTAAGCGTGAACTGCGGTCAACCCTGGAACGGGGGTTCATTAAGAGGTATAACACTCCCCTAGCACCCCTAGTACATCGCATGGATGGGTCACATCCAAGACCTTGGTGTTTTTCTTGCAGTCATAGGAACAGTATGGGGTACTTTCTTTTTTCGCTTAATTTTCATCATGAGATTCGCTTTGCCCTTTCCTGAGTGCAGTTTCTAGGCTCCTAGCAGAAAAACCCAACCAAATAACAGTTCGGTCCATCAACTGTGGGTAGACAAACAACAGCAGTGAGAGAACAAATTATCTATTTGGATGTAGAGAGAGGCAAACGGTGGCGTCACCAACATTCTTCGTGGCAAGGAAAACTTAGCCTCTTACTCTCTTTAACCTCCACTGAGCCTGCTGAAAGAATAGAATCAGAAGCCACGCTTCCGTAGGCATCACAGGGTGCTACATTGTCTCTGGCTATGTGCATGTTGTTGGGAGGTGGATTATTTAGCTTGTATGAGTGAATGCCCCTCCCTCTCCCTAGTCAGATATAATTCTTGGCACAGACTGAAGCACAACAAGGTCTTGGCTACCCATGTTAACTGGCTCCACAGTGTTTTGTGGCTTCCATACTGGCTGATGCCACAGCTAAACCAACCGCACAACGCCTCAAGAAACGAGCCAGAGATTAACCTCCCATTCAGCTCTCCTGGCACAGTTGCTCTCAGAAGGTGCAAAAGGGAGGGGCAAGGGTGGATCCACTGTGAGAACGAGGTGAAAGGGTTCTGGAGGAGGGAGAGTATTGTGTCTTTGGCGTATCCTTAGGGAGAGGAACCATGCATGGTTGTTCTGCTCTAGGAGTGCAAATCCTCCACCTGTGTAGATACAAGCACACATTTCTTTGTCGCCAATTTCAGAGTTTGTTTCCATGAATTCCGTGCAATGACACAGCATCTGGACCTGGGCAGGGAAAAGCCCCAAAGAGCAAACTGGAGTGAAGTGTCTTGCTCATCTACACAAAGGTGAACATGCATGGTCTTCTTTCAAGGAGATTGATCCAGCAACTTTATGGGTTACCAGTCAAGACTACAACCTTGACAATTCCATACGACCAGATTTATCATACATAGGCCACCCCTGATGCATGGAAACATGCCAATGTACTTCACTGCACATATAACCACACACTTATGATCTGGATTATCAATTTCATAAACAAACATGAGTCAATGTGACTATAGCAATAAGACGAATGCGCCTCTCTTTTACTTGGGGCATTTATCTACATCACACATTCACCTTGCAATAAAATGATCCACTAGATCAGATTTCAGGGCTTTCAATGTCAATGCACACTGCTGTCTGAGACATTGGGGACATGCACTATTATTGTGAAAGAAAGGAACCACACCCTGTCGCAGGTGGCACTCAGGTGATTTAATCACAGGTGAGGCGGCAGGCTTTATAATGCGCTCGGGGACAAAGAGTCACCCCTGGGCCAAGAGTAAGAACTGCCTGGGGCAAGTCATGTTTGAATGACTATGCTGGGGCAATGAATTTGTTCTGTGGAACATATCAGCAGTCTGTTCCATTAGTGTGGCCATCACAATGCCTGAACAGAATATTCTTCCCTCATTTTTTTAACACCTCTCTCCATTCTTTCTCACCCATTGTCTGTCCCTGCTCTACCACAGGAAAGGATGAAATCTATAAGCTTCTCTCTTTCTTTCTATTTTTTTTATTTCCATCTACGTAGACAGCATTCTGAGGCATCACAGGAGCCCTTTGCATAAAGACTGTTAATTGTATGATGTAAAAAAAAATCAGTAGAAGTTTACTGCAGAGCTACACTGACACCCTATACTAAACCCCACACATACACAATAAGGTGAAATGTGATGTGAACCCACTACCCACAGACATGTGAAACACAGAAAGTGCTAGAACGGTGGCGGATGTGTGGGTGCATTTGGGCTGAAATTTTCCCTCTTTAAATGAAGCAGCAACATGGAGCTGTGCAGCCATGCCTGAAACTGGTGAATCAATATCAGACTACATTAGTTACTCTGGCATCAGAGCCTGCCAGGCCAGAACATGATCAATGCCAAAACAGCAAGCCATATCTCAGTTTATCTTTTCTTTCACTCTGCAACTGTCTATATCACTACCTGTCCGGCCAATCAGAACAATTTCAGTATGAATGAAAAGTTTACTCCAATTCTGAGCAAGTAATGCAAAAATACAGCCTTCCAATAAACAAGGATCTGGATTTTTGGCCATAGCAAATACAGGAGAGAAAATTCCCTCACCTCCAAATTGTACATCTCAATCGGTAGCTGGTTTGGGATTTCAGAACAGTTGGAGATAGCTGAGAAGGTCTTAGGTAGGTCTATCTGAGCCCTCGCCCGAGTCAGTGTAGAGTCTTAGCAGGATACAGTGGGAGCAGACGTGCACTGCCAAGCAGGGTAACTAAAACCTGTTTTTGTTTCCTAAAGCAGACCCATTTCCCCTCCCTTTCTTACTACAGCTATATTGTTGCTTTGAACCATGGTCTGCACTCCTAAAAAGTCTGCAGCCTGGAAACATCAGACAAGTAACTATCAAAACTCATTAAAAAATGGAAACATTTCATCCAAAAAAAAAAACACGCTTGTTGTGCCTATCTGTGCAATACATAACTTGGGAGCTGCAAAGGATACACTAAAGGGGTCCTATTATGCCGTTTCACTTTTTCGATTTTAGTTAGTCTGTACTGTTGCTATTTGTGCATAAAAAAGATCTGCAAAGTTACAAAGCTCAAAGTCCACTTCAAAAGGAGATATTTTATTTAACAGAAATCTCTTTTTTCAAAAACTACAACGAACGACTCGTTTGGACTACAACACATATTTTCTGGGATTTGTGATATCACAAATATCGACGAATGGGACGAGACCTGGTTGAGCTGCACTAGAGAAGGCAACGAGTGTTATCACTATGTCAGAGACGCGCTAGCTTTCCCAAGGCAGACGAACTTAGAGTGGTTACAATCATCCGGGTTTAAATCGCGGTCAAATTGATTTGATTTCGACGCAATATTTACACTGAAGCTCACAGGCGGTTATGGTAAGAGGCATGGCATTTCCCGACCAGACGCCGAGTGGCGCCAGTCACCACACACACTGGCCCAGCTAACCAATCACAGCACATTTCATATTTCAGAAGGCGGGCCTTCATTTGATACAGGAACTATTCAAGCCGTTCATGCCAGACTGGGGAGAGAGGTTTTGTAATAACGTAAAATTTGTGAAAAAAATGTGTTTTTCGAACAACCTAGTATGAGAGCCTGTTCTAGTACACCCCTAAAACAAAATCAAGACTTTGTAAAAAGAGCATAATAGAACCTCTTTAATATAATCACTGTATGGTGCGTACATCACTACTTTACAGTTTCTTCAAATGTGGCCCTACCAATCAGATTTATTTAGAATGCATTACTGTTTTGAATCTGACTACAATTTAAGTGTTTTTCTATTGATGCTTGAATTCTTTGTTACATTTTGGTTTATGTTAATCAAATTCCAAATGCATGATATGATATTTTTATTCATAACTAATTACTAGATCTGCTCAGCAACCCCAGTCCTTGTCTTCCCTTCATTCGATCTTGTATTTGCCAATTACACACAAACACACACACTCACACATCCATCAAATACAGGACCTGTAGACTTACTGTCCCCTTGGAGAGAGAGCAGGCAGGAAAACTGCAGACATATTCACAGAATTCCTCCTCTCTATTCCCCTGACTGACGCTTTTGCGCAGGCCAGTAATCGCCAGTGCATGTCTCTTCTAATGGAGGCACATCAGCCCAGCTGCCTGTAGTAAATTGACTTGTTCAGTCTGAGGGGCCTGTGTGTGTGCGTACGTGTATGAGAATCTGATCTATTTTATTTCAGAGGCATACACAGGATTTTAACGGAAGGCCTGGAATTATCCAATCGCTCAATCCCAGATCAGTGCTCTGACTAAACGCCCCACTTCTCTAGCGTGACACCATTACCCCTGCTGGATGCCTCTCAGCAGAGCCCTCACTGGTTTATCTCATATGGAGCCTGTGAAGTGGAAGACTTGATAAAGACTCAACATAAACCCTTACATAGACAGCATTTGATAGACAGCTATAAAGCTATAAATTGAGAAGCAGTGATACCGAAATCTGTCCAATACTGATAAATATACAATGATACATTTTCACTTTTTACAAATGCCCTTTGTAAACTTAAACCTTAATTGTATTATGTAAAAATACCTTAAAACATTTATAATATTTATAATTTATATATAATAATATATTAGAAGACTGAAATATGTTGACTATATTATATGATTTATATACTTTTAAAATGATAAATGAATGTAAATCATATACTTGTACCCTAATTTGCTTTACCCCCCCCCCAAACTGAACAGCATTTAAACAGAAGCTCTGATCTACAATATCATGTTTCAATTAAAATCAAAACATTATAAGGTACATTAGCAATGATGGATCACTGTTTAGTTATTTTGGCATTGAAAAAGAGAATGCTGTTTGAAAGGAATATAAAGCAGAATATTTCCTGCTTCCAATTTTGGCCTAATCAGACAGACGATATTTAAATATTTATATATATATATATAAAAATGCTGCTATAATCACTTGTCATGTCTTGAACCCCTAATGTATTATATGCACATTGAGAACCACACATCTGTTTATGTGCTGAAATCATTATAACTAAAAATGTTGCTCTAATTTAATAATTTAAGTGGACATTGATTTTTTCCCCTCTCTATTAATCTGTGGCCTTCATGCTAGCAGCATGACTAAAGACATCCATACATGAAAAAAAAAATGGTCTAAGTGTATGGTATTTTTTACCCCAGAAGTTAATAACAGTGGACACAGTGGCCTAGATTAGTCATTTACTAGCCATGGGCGACCTGGCACCCCAAACCGTCAAATCTTGTGATGACCATGAGTTTAAGCAAAGATCAGACTTTCATGTAGAGAGAGAGAGAGAGATGATAGTGACAGACAGAACAGAG
>NW_015506046.1:213301-218666 GCF_001515645.1 Sinocyclocheilus grahami | reverse complement strand
GGGGGAGGGGGGATTATTTAGGCCGACCTCTGAGAGGATTCCATTTAAATGAGGAATCCTAATGAGCTGATGCATGAATGACACAGCCGGGGTTGTGAACCATTCAGAACCAAATAGAGAATGTACTGAGAATTCAAATTCAATTCCAGAATTTGAAATGACTGAGCAAACAGGATACTGAACTGAAAATCTGATTCAAACCTAGAAATGAGCAAAAATTCTCATTGTTAACCAACTGATTGTTAGTATGCCTGTTATTAACATATTGGCTGTTTATTAGTACTTATAAAGCACATATTCTTCATGACCATATTCTACATCCCTAATCCTACCCAATACCTAAATTTAACAACTACCTTACTACTATTATTAAGCAGCAAATTAGAAGTTTATTGAGGCAAAAGTCGTATAATGGTTTGTTAACAGCGAGAATTGGACCTTAAAATAAAGTGTGACCAAAATAAATAATAATAATAAAAAAAAACATTCTTGTTATGCTAATAAATGTAATTTGTAATGAATAAAATGTATTAAACATAATCTACTAGTGGTCTCGTATTCTGCATTTCAGGGAATAAACAGCCATAATTAAGCACAATTAACTCATGAATACTGGACTAATGAAATTCCTCTCGAGTGACTGTGTTAAAATTTATTCAGTTGTTCAATTCCTTTTCCTGCCTTTCTAATTCATCATCCTGTGGCCAATTCAATTCAAATTCCTAGTTATAAATTGAAAAGGAGCCAATTCTGGAAATTCTGCAAGAAAAAGAAGAGAAAATAAGAGAAGCCAACAGAAGGAGGAGGGGAAACACTGCAGTAATACAGCTGAAGTATTTGTTCAGTTAGTGGAAAACCGAGGGTGGGAGGATGGGTGGGCTTAACTATTTAATCTCTAAATCGAGATGAGAATCGCTAAATCAGATTAATACAAAATCAGAACAGCACAAGCAAGATTGGCCGCCATTTATTGATTTCCTTTTTCTTTAGTCGGCTGATTGAAGCATTTCGATTCGAAACAGAACAGGATTTTCAGGGGTTTGAAGCAGAAAATTGCAGCTGCGCTTTGCAGATAAAACAATAACTCCATTTGGACGGATGGAAGGGAGAGTTTTGTGTGATCAGGGACCTGGAAAACAAGTGTGTGTAGCAGTGGCGCATGCATTCGCGCAGAGCTGGCCGCAGGTGCACACAGACACTGAGACGTCACAAGGATGCTGAGGCTAAAGGTTCCCTGTGCAGAGTCACTTTCAGGTCAACCTGATACTAAAAACCCAACGCCACTAACACAATTCACAGACCTACCTAAAGACCCTCCATAAACAAAGAGAAAGAGGACACGCTTGTGTGTGTGCGCATGTGTGTTAATTTAGCACTTACTCTGTTTTTAGTGTTATTTGTGCAGTCAGCTGTGCGGTGCAGAAACACTCTGTGCTGTCACATCCACTCCATTATTTAGATCAGGAGCTCTCACTCATGTTTAATTTACCATCGAGCGGCTACGCCACATCTAGACAGAGCCGCACAGCACTGCCTAAATGTGCACTACAGACTCAGCCCGAAAAACAACGGCGGAAGTCCTGCGGATGCAACATATTTGCATTACAAAAGGAAACCGCTTTTTATGAAAAAAACATTTATGTATCACCAAGAGACTTCTCAGGAAGTGTTTCTGCATAAAAAAAAAAAAAGTCAGTGTTTTTTTTTTTGCACACACAAAATATGCAAATCACGGGGGGTGGCTCATAGATGAAATTATCATGACGTCACAACAAGCACCTGCGTTTCTGGGTTCCTCAGACAAGCAGATTTTAGTGTTGAATATACAGTGAGTTGAGCCACAGTTGAAGCATTATATAGTAGATACAGTTGTGCTCATAAGATTGCATACCCCTTGCAGAATATGCAAAAATGTTAATAAGGTGGAAACATTTACTGATGCATTAAGAGGGTGTCAACTTTTGAACAGGATGATGGTGCGTATTTTTTTCTTATTTTGTTTAAAGATATATATCTATTTTTTCATTTGGTACTAAACTTAAGAAGCTACATAAATACTTAAATATTTCCCAGAAGACAAAATAAGTACAATTTACCCTGATCATCCAATTCAAAAAGTTTACACCCCTCAGGTCTTAATGCACTGTGTTGCATTCTTGAGCATCAGTAAATGTTTTCACCTTATATAATAGTTATGTATAAGTCCTCCAATTGTCCTTCATGTGAAAAGATGGATCTCAAAATCATACAGTCACTGTTGGAATGGGTTCAAATATCAAGAAAATGTTGGAAAACCAAAGAATGTGCAGGAGCTGGAGGATTTTTCTGAAGAACAGCAGGCAGTTGAACTACTCAGGACCAACACAGGACTCATGAACAACTATCACAAAACAGAAAGACAGTCATGGATCATCTAGGAAACGTCACACAGTAATAAGATTCAAGGGTATGTACACTTTTGAATGGGGTAATTTTTTTATCAAGTCAGTTATTATTTTGTCTTGTGAAGAATATATAAACATTTGTTATGTGAAATAGCTTATTCAGGACAGTATCGAATAAACAAATACATGGGATTTTCATTATCCCTTTTATTAACATTTTGAATATTCTGTAAGGGGCATGAAAAAAATATATAATTAAAATAAAGAAATGTATATAACAAACAATTATTTTTAAAACAAAAAATTATAGTGTACATAGTTAAAAAAAAAAAAAAGACAAGCAGACATGCAATATGCATCTCTAACCCTTGAATACATTTTTACAACAATATGTTTAATGTATTGGACTAATTCGACTTAATAAATGTGGTTATTAGGTTATTTTAAATATTAAAATACAATGCAAAAACACAATTTTGAACACAATGCATGTTTTAGTTTGCTTTGAAAGTCATTTCCAACTTTAAGGTTTGTGTGATGCCTTGGACAATGGGGGTCGCCAACAGGATGAGAGATGATAATCATGATCAATTTTACAGCGGTTATAAGTGTTAAACGGCATCAAAGCGTGACTGAAACCGCTAAAATCGGGTCCCTTCACCCAAACCGTTTCAGTTCACGCCTACATAATGTATTCTGATGTGAACTGAAAATGGTTTAAAATGCTATGGGACTCACGTCAGAGCAAGTAACCTAATGCAAAAGTGATGAACGTTTTACTTGGGAATAAAACAGGTTTTCAACACATTTAGAAATACAATTGAGGAGTGTTAACCATCTGTCTGAATTTACCCTAGTTTCTCATGGGTGGAGTAGAACAAGTGATGGTTTAACACCCACATATGCACACACACACACACACACACACTTGTTTGCCATTTAAGTCATCTATTGTTGGGGTCACAACAGCTTGTATATCACTTAGACCTTCAAAGCAGACTGACATTAATAGGCTCACCTTTTGACCTCAAACTGAATGACCGAATTCCTGTCGTTGCACATAAAGAAAAGCGTAAAGCCATTTGACGTGAAAGAGAGCCGAGCTTTTGCAGCAAACAACATATATTTTCCCCTCGCTGAACTCTTTTACGAATTTGTAATCTTTCTCGTGCACATCCGTGAAAGACCCCGGGCGATCTGATATTGCTCATCGCAGCAATTTAGAGAGTGTTGGCAAAACTCACAAATTAAAAATGCCACTCAAATATGGCTTTCACAGTCAATGGGATAATCAAAACACGCAAGGGGGGGGGATATCACAAGATGTTCTTCTTCTCTCTCTTGATTGAATCACTTCAAACGAAATTCAAACACGATTCCTCCAGCCAGGAAAATAATCCTGATCTTTTACATGAACCACAAGATCATCTCTACACAAATAAGGCAAGACTTTGTGATCAAAGAGCAGAACACACAGAATCAGCTGTCATGCTCTGAGGAAAGGGGACTCATGGGTAACAAGGCCAACCGGGTAGTTCTGTGACGTTCTGGTTAGTAAAATATTAAAGTCGACCTGAAATCAGAATTGGCCCTATTCATTTTTCATCCTATTCACAATTTTGAACATTTCATCAGTGCACATTATTTCAAAGAAAAGAGAAATAAAGAAATTACTGTGCCTTTTCCCTCTTATTTTTATAAATATAAAAAAACACACTAGAAAAGAAAATGTTGATTGAATCTATTCTTGATCAGTAATTCAGCACTGAACTGATGTGCTAAAACTTGCTATTTGTATCTGCATCAATCATACAATTAATTTCATGAAAAAATGCATTGGCATCTATATTGTACATATTTCATAAATACATTTCACTGATAAAACCACCTTACATATTGTACATGCAGTACCTGAAAGTGCTTTAGAAACAGGTGAAAAAGCATTTTTGGCATTTAGCCATTTTTATACCCTGGATTAACTCTACGTATTGCGACACACACTCACAAACCACTTTCCTGGGTATTTCAGCCCAGCATAGTAAAATTGATGTTTGTGGTGGGTTCAAATAATTAAGGTATAGATCAGAGCTCCTCCGTGAAGTACTCCTTAAACCGTGCCAAACCATGATGAATGCTTATTTCTGAAGCATTAAAAAGTTTTCCATTCTGTAAATAGAAAAATTATTGCTAAAACGGTATCACTGCAGGAAATGATGAGTTACGAATCAATGATGGTTCGCCAAACACTGGAGGTTAGACTAAATTATCCATGTAGCATCTGTTTTACTCTAAAGGGAGAGTTGTAAGTCATGTAATCACTATCAAACGGCACAGTCCGTTCCATTACTCTTCTCTTCCATCTTTTTGCGTTGTTGAATGAATTTTAGTGAGAAAGAAGATTTAGATGTGTTTTTATATGAACAAGGGGAATTACAGCTAGAGGTTGACCGATTGATCGGCCGATTTTTGGCATTTTTTAATGAATCGGCATCGGCCGATTGTGCTGCAAATTAGGCCGATTTATAGGCAGGCACATCTACGGGTAGCTAAGCGTTGTTGCGGAACTCCCTCAGGCTGCGAGAGACACTCTGCAGCGGCGGCTTGTTCACACACAGCTTCAGCTAATGGCAGGGCAAAACAGATCGTTTAAAAAAAATGGAATAGCTTTTTACCCTACTAGAATTTATGCCGGAAAGTTATCATATTTATAAGTGCAACAAGTCATTTGCATGTGAAATTAGAAACAAGTTCAATTCAGATGAAACTTCTGGGCTGATTATAACGTGCACGTTAACTTTCCTCATGAAATGTGTCTGTGGGTCCGACAATAGCCTCCACGATGTCATCGCTCGTGGCCAGCGCACTCTTAAGCAGTTATGAGCAGATTACTCTAAATTGGGCTACTACTACTATTACTATATTTTACCCTGCAACAATCATTTGCTCAAACTCACTTTTATGAGATGAATGGGCAAAAAAAA
>NW_015506046.1:195799-210831 GCF_001515645.1 Sinocyclocheilus grahami | reverse complement strand
ATATGGACATATCTCACAATGTCATACAACTCCCAACTGGTAAGAAACACTCCCAGCCATGCTAGGTTCATTTCATGGGGTGTTTTCCACTCATATTTCCAAAGGAAGCCACAGAGGTTCCCCACAGTTCATATTTCCACATCATATTTCACACATGAAAGATTATTTTGATGTATGATAGACTGATTTTAACTGACACACAGACTGGAAATTCAAGATGTAATAGTTCAGAGGGTTCAAGCTATCATGGTGTGCCATCTCAGAAGGAGCACTGGTTGATATGTCTTTAATGTGTTTAATTTTTAACCATCTTTATTTTTGGTCCAGAGGGGAATTATGTAATTCAATACAGCCTCGAGCCGGCAAATTCTGAGGGTGACCTTGAAGCTTCAGCTTGAGAGGACTGCTTACTCTGAGATGGCCTGCCAGAGTGTATTTCTCACTTTCCTCACTCGCTTTCTCTCACACACATGCCAGTATACATCAAATCCTTTCTATTCGCAGATAAGGTGGTCTGGACTCTTTCAGAGTGGATTATGAGAACAGACATGTTAAAAGGTCAGTGATACACTATTACCTCACAAACACAAACACACACTCACTTAAGCAGCGGAGAGAACCATTGTGTCACAGCATAGAGATTAGAGTCACAGAGATAATACATGACCTCCAGGAAACATTACTGATGCATAGTGATTATGGGAGTGTAAGTAAGGGAAACATTAAATGAGAGTGGTAGTCCACCTTATTTAAATACATATCAGAGCAAGAGAGAGAAAGTAAGACACAGGAGCAAAGATGCAGCCTTGTTTTTGACATAAACATTCATGACATTTTGAAACTCAACCAATATTAAAATTTGTGATAATAGCGATATTTTACCTAGGCTGATTAACTGGAGAACATTTGGTCATTCTGAGTTTGGTGTTAACTAAAATATATAGTATAATTATACTATATAGTTGATATAGTATAATATATAGTGAACTTGAATATATTTAAAAATTAATTCTGGAATTTTGTGCATATTGCTATTAATAAATTGTACTTTTTATATGGAAATTATATTTGCCATCAGCCACCATGTTCTACAGATATCGACATTGGCATTGGCTAGTTGATCACTAGTTAAAATACTTTCTCTAGTTCTTAGTATAATTGCCATGTGTATAAATGTAAATTCCTGTGATCGCAATTATTTACTTCAGATTTTGAGAAATGCTAACCTTTCATAAAATATAAAAAAAATTCACTATATCTTTGCATGTTCACTTGTGAAGTATTTATTTTTCTTATTCTTATTACATTTTTAACAAAGCTTTTTAATTTTTCAATTATATATTTTTATTGGTGACCAGTATTTGGCAATATATTAATTATTAAAATTAATTATTTAATTTGTCATTAAAAACCAAAATTAGTTGACCACTAATTGTTACTTGTGTAAAATGTATTCTTATTTAAAGCTGCAGTCCGTAGCTTTTTTTGGTTAAAATTATCCAAAATCATTTTTGAGCAAGTACATACCCAGCCAGTGTTCAAAACTATCGCCTTACTTTAGCTCGATTCACAACGGTAAGCTTGTAATAAAGTTTTCTAATTTGAGTGGTACGGGTAGGTTTTCGTGGGAAATTCAAGCATAGCACTGAGTCATTACGTCTAGAGGTCCGACCGATTGATCGGCCGATTTTTGGCATTTTTTAATGAATCGGCATCGGCCGATTGTGCTGCAAATTAGGCCGATTTATAGGCAGGCACATCTACGGGTAGCTAAGCGTTGTTGCGGAACTCCCTCAGGCTGCGAGAGACACTCTGCAGCGGCGGCTTGTTCACACACAGCTTCAGCTAATGGCAGGGCAAAACAGATCGTTTAAAAAAAATGGAATAGCTTTTTACCCTACTAGAATTTATGCCGGAAAGTTATCATATTTATAAGTGCAACAAGTCATTTGCATGTGAAATTAGAAACAAGTTCAATTCAGATGAAACTTCTGGGCTGATTATAACGTGCACGTTAACTTTCCTCATGAAATGTGTCTGTGGGTCCGACAATAGCCTCCACGATGTCATCGCTCGTGGCCAGCGCACTCTTAAGCAGTTATGAGCAGATTACTCTAAATTGGGCTACTACTACTATTACTATATTTTACCCTGCAACAATCATTTGCTCAAACTCACTTTTATGAGATGAATGGGCAAAAAAAAAGAATCGGCCAATCATATCGGCCAAAAAAATCAGCATCATATCTCGGCCATCGGCTGCCCTGATTTTTAAATATTGGCATCGGCCAGTGAAAAACCCATTTCGGTCGACCTCTAATTAAGCACAGGCATGCTGAATCACAGCCCAGCATGTGTTGGTGAAATTCACCATACATGCTTTATAGCAGCATTTTTCTGTATTCCTGGAAGAAAGCCATCATGTTAAAGTAGAAGAGCCCTATAAACAAAGTAAAAGGGATAGTTCACCCAAAATAATTTACCCACCCTCATGTCATTCCAAACCTGCAAGACTTGCATGTGGAACACAAAAGAACATATTTTGAAAATGTTGGCAACCAGTTTTCATGACCACTGACCATTATGTTTCCCAAAAGAAAGTAAGATGTTACACATGTTCAGAAAGGCACGAAGGTCAGTAAATCATGACAGAATCTCCATTTTTGGGTGAACAGTGCTTTGAAAAAAGACTTGCGAGTTTATAAAGTGTCAATCTATTGATTGATCTGGCCTAGTGCTGAGCCATTTCAGGCATTATCAATGCACCCGATGGATTCCTCGTGCCGCATTACAATCAACAGGATGCAAATTGCCCTATTAATAGATTAGTCTGGCGGGTTCCAACTTGGCAAAATAGGGGGTGTAAATCTCAGAGCAGATAACATTATATATTACAACACTTCTGTCCATGCTTTTCAATGGAAGAGCCTTGGACGTCGAAATATAATTCATTACGCTTCATTATTTTACTTGACTTCGAAGCAGCATTCAGCTGTACGCGTAGCTGCACATGTTTGTGAACGCAGATGGAGGGCAGCCCTGCCAGCTCTGACATGTACATGTGCATGTAGAGTTGATTTATGCAGAGTGATTGCTTTGCTTCAGAAGGAGAAACAATAACCAGATGTCTTCTAAGACCCCTATTCCAGCTGTTAATTATATGGCAAGTGTCTAGTAAACACTGCGCAGAGGTGAACAAAAAGGGATGTGTTCAGTGTGCCCGGGTTGTGTATATCATTTAGATTTGCAAGGTGTCTTGTCAACAGGGCATGCTTGGGTTTGTTTGCTCAAGGATCTTGTCTGAACGGATCTTTGTGACATTTGTATGCTCCTATTTTTTTGCCCTGGGATTTAATTCTGTACGACTTTGAAGTCTTAAATTATAGCCTGGAAAGAAATTAATAGTTCTGTCCATGTCATTAATGTCAAGAAGGTGAAATATTTTGCTCTGTTAAGTTAGCCGTCATTGCTAACGGTGGGAAACACAAGCCAGAGAATTATTTCTGAAGTCATCCCTTACCCACAGGAACAAATGCTCAAATATGCTGACTCTTTTAATACTGTGTGCTACCATCAACAATTTTGCTTGGGCAAAATTCCAGATCTAGATCCTGTATCATCTTGCCATGCAAGTTTAGATCACATGAAAAAAATCTACAGGAACTGAATCTGAAAGCAGCCTTAGAGACGCACAAACATTTGGGCACTGTGTGGTTCATACAAGGCTGTTCTGTTTCTGGAGTCACGCCAAGCAACATGTTCAAGCTAAGATATTTGCAACTGTACAAGGTGCCATATATCACATAAAGCTTAGCGATAAAATCATCTCCTTATGGCAAGAGCTGGGAATTCAGTGAGCCTTGCAAAACTTTTAGCAAAGCATTCTATCACTACAAAGAGCAGCAGTACATTGAGAAGAAAAACATAATTTAAATGTTAGCTTTTAAATGTTTTAATCAATCCTCCATCACTAAAGAGTGGAAAAGTGAGATGACACAAAGAATAATCACCCGATGAAAGGAGATTCAAGTGTTATCACATAAGCTTTTCACTCAGCTGAGCTGACCCCAAACAGCTGTTTTGACTGGCTTAACTTCCTCTACAGAGCCACTGGGGGCAGGCCAGAGATGCACTCTAAGACCAGCCAATACATCAGACTGTTTGTTTACAACATTAGAGGTCAGCAGTGCAGTATTGATTGGAAAATATACTCTCAAGAGCAGTTTATTAAAAGACGCCTAACGCTGGGCCAATAGTAGTACTGTCAGAGACTCTGGGGAATGCACATGAATTGAATAATCTTGCTGATAAAGGAACAGGATGCTTTTTAAAGGGGAACTGTCTGTTTAAATCAGGTTATTGTGTCACCCCATGTGTTGCATTTGTTTCACAGGAAGGAAGGCTCAGGTAGAGGGGATGAATGAGGGAGGGCAGCTTCTCTGATCTTCACAGAGGAGTCACACCCATATATCAATCCCAGACAAAGCAAGTGCTTTAATCTGGCAGCCAAGAGAAAGTTCACTAATTGCAACCCATACTTGACTACAACAATAGCTGCTGCACCTTAGAACATTATGAACTGTATTAATTGCCAGCACTAATTAGTTATTAAAAGAATAGACCAATGATGACAAATAAAGGTGATATAGATAATTCAAATTATGTTTTCCCCCAGTAATAGCTGATTTATTAACCATATAAGAAATAATGATAAAACATTATGCCAGAGTTTCTTTTTTTTATAGTTTACACACACCAAGAGGTGCATTCAAGTCATTGTTGTATGAACTGCATTTCTTGAAGTATTTTAATGTTTTAAATAAATAAATAGATAAACAAACGTCAGTGCTGACCAATGATATTTATTTATTTATTTATTTATTTTCTCAAACTGTAAACACCTGACACAAAATGTTTATGTAATGATAAAAGCAGCCGCTATTTCATTATCATTATTTGTAACGCGAATGATTCATCGCTTCGGGATACTTGATCCGTCTCCATCCAAGCCACTCGTTTGACATCTGGCGTCAAATGATACCGTCAAAAAAGACAAATAAATAAATAATCACTTTTATGTGTAATCATGAATATCTATATGAATATTTTATTTCTTGAAAACTAATTTAACTCATCTTTCTGTTCCCTTATAGGCTCTTACCTGAGCTCTCCAATAATTCACAACTAACAAGCAGCACACATATTCTAGCGCAGCATCACTATCGCCATCTGCCTGCATCTTATGCGTTCACTTTGAGTTAATTTATCGTAATTATGGCAACACTGTATCATCAGATGGTTTAGTTTAACTTTACACAGTTATGAACCATAGATCTGTTGGGTCTTTTTGAGACGCCTGACCTGACAGATAACAAAAGCGCGTAGCTGACTAACGAAACGTCCTGCAATGGAGCTCATGGACTTACCTGGAGCGTTTAACGCGACCAGCAGGACTATCCAAGAAGTCGCCAACATCACCATCGCGCTTCACGCCTTGCGCCAAATATCCGGTCTGATATCGCGATCTGCAAAGAGCGATCCTGTGATTCATGCAACTTCAACACAATCCACTTCTGTCCACCCTTCACTATACGACAGAAAGTCAACTGTTAATAAAACTGCATTCAGTGCAACGTCTGCAGAAGAGTTTAGTACAGCCAGGAATCTAGATCAAATCCAAAGCCCGAATATAAGATGCTCATCGACTCTCTGGTTCTGCAGATGAAAAGTCCGTTCGACGAGGCGGATAAGAAGCAGATAAGTTCAGGGATCCCGCATCCCAAGCGTTGAATCCAGTGCGGTTGTTCAATCCCCTCAAAACAAAAGCTTAATAACGGGGCGTTCAATGCATCCGATCCGTTTGCTCCAAAATACAAGTATGTATAATAAGAATCTTCTGTACTTTTTTTTTTTTTTTTTGCGCAGTAGTAACCAGAATATGTCCTAGAAGTCCCAACGGTCCCGGTCTGATCCCTCAATTTAGGAGTCTGGGGATTATCAGATAATTTTTTGTTGGGTGCTGAAGATGTATCAACGGACGTGGAATCCGTTCCAAGTAATTTCTTTCCCCTAGAAAAAGGACTGATTCTCCAGAATATGGCAACAATTCCGTGGTTTGGCGCACTTCGGGCACTGCTGCCACAACCTGAACTGTTCTAGTGTAGCTGATACAAGCGCGAGCAGAGATCCGAATCAGGGTGACGTCAGAAAAGGGCGGGGCTTACACTATCTTGAAGCGCGAGTAGGAGGAGTTAGTCCATTGTTGCCATGTCCGCTTATAATAAGCGGCTCTGTGCTTGTTTTAGCTTGTAGCCTAAGTATGAGCAATGGTGGTCTACAGTATTTGTGGATTATTTACACAACACAGGCAGGTTTCTGAGGTTTGCTGGTACACAAATAGCAACTGTCAAATATACCCACTGACTGTTTTAGCCACACTGTATGTGATGTCTTTATTAAGCAACCGCAGTTTGTTTCCCCTGTTGTCAAGTTTTTAAGGGTGTTCACACTGACAGTAACTTGAATAGACCAAGCAACTTACTGGACATCAAAAGCCCCAAAGCCCGGTTCATTTGACTAGTGTGAGCGTTCCGTGCCGATTCGTTTAGCCGTCCCTGGCCCGGTTGGAAGAGGTGGGCCAGGGAACGGTTCGGTTGAGCTCGGGCGCGGTACGCATGCAGTGTGAGCGCTAACTGCGCCAGAGCATGGATCAAATACTGTTTTGTGTGCGCTATACTGTCATCATTATGACCAGTTTGACTAGTGTGAGCGCTCCGTGCCGCGCTCGAGCGCGGTTCGTTTAGCCGTCCCTGGCCATTCTCTGTACTTTTTTTGCGCAGTAGTAACCAGAATATGTCCTAGAAGTCCCAACGGTCCCGGTCTGATCCCTCAATTTGGGAGTCTGGGGATTATCAGATTATTTTTTGTTGGGTGCTGAAGATGTATCAACGGACGTGGAATCCGTTCCAAGTAATTTCTTTCCCCTAGAAAAAGGACTGATTCTCCAGAATATGGCAACAATTCCGTGGTTTGGCGCACTTCGGGCACTGCTGCCACAACCTGAACTGTTCTAGTGTAGCTGATACAAGCGCGAGCAGAGATCCGAATCAGGGTGACGTCAGAAAAGGGCGGGGCTTACACTATCTTGAAGCGCGAGTAGGAGGAGTTAGTCCATTGTTGCCATGTCCGCTTATAATAAGCGGCTCTGTGCTTGTTTTAGCTTGTAGCCTAAGTATGAGCAATGGTGGTCTACAGTATTTGTGGATTATTTACACAACACAGGCAGGTTTCTGAGGTTTGCTGCTACACAAATAGCAACTGTCAAATATACCCACTGACTGTTTTAGCCACACTGTATGTGATGTCTTTATTAAGCAACCGCAGTTTGTTTCCCCTGTTGTCAAGTTTTTAAGGGTGTTCACACTGACAGTAACTTGAATAGACCAAGCAACTTACTGGACATCAAAAGCCCCAAAGCCCGGTTCATTTGACTAGTGTGAGCGTTCCGTGCCGATTCGTTTAGCCGTCCCTGGCCCGGTTGGAAGAGGTGGGCCAGGGCACGGTTCGGTTGAGCTCGGGCGCGGTACGCATGCAGTGTGAGCGCTAACTGCGCCAGAGCATGGATCAAATACTGTTTTGTGTGCGCTATACTGTCATCATTATGACCAGTTTGACTAGTGTGAGCGCTCCGTGCCGCGCTCGAGCGCGGTTCGTTTAGCCGTCCCTGGCCCGGTTGGAAGAGGTGGGCCAGGGCACGGTTCGGTTGGGCTCGGGCACGGTATGCATGCAGTGTGAGCGCTAACTGCGCCAGAGTACGGATCAAATACTGTTTTGTGTGCGCTATACTGTCATCATCACGACCGCAAACATATACTATTACTACCACTATACTACACTTTTCAATTAATTTAATTCAGTCAAGTATATTTAGGTTTATAATGGCTCTTATTGATGAACAGGAAATGTAGTTTGCGAGTAAAGCTGCAAATTATTGAATAAACTTCAGCTGCCTCCATAATAATTCTCTGATACATACAAGTGAAAATCAATGCACAACATAAATTATGAATTAAATATTAATTATTCGACAGAATATTAGCGAAAGTGGTTTTGTCACCTCAGACTGTGTTTTCCCGATTGAGATCTGGCAACACTGATTTAGTCGCCATTGCGCAAAGTTAACTCTGAGGGGAGGATTAAATTCGCAGACATGCTGAAAAATACAGTAATACAGAGATCTTCTGCATGATAAACCTGAAGATATCATCATGACAGTATCATTTGTGAGGTAAAATGTTCATAAGAACAACTTGTTTTATCCCCCGACTGCCTATTTTATTCTACCTTCCATTTAGTCAAACAGTAACACTCAAGACTTGTCAATTTTATGAGACTTTGCGGTCATAACACTGAGGTTTGAAGTCAGCGCTTTGCTTCACTCTCCGTGTCAATTAATATTTAATCAAACGTTATACTTTATTAACAGTCGTAACTCTTCCCATTTCATAAATCTATGTCAGGTTGGACAGTCAGTGTGACAGAATATGGGGTGATTGAGGAGGTGGAAGTAGTAAAACACTTCCCTCTGCTGGTCACCCTCTCATGAGTTCCTCTGGGTAAACCGGACAGGGGCATTAGACAGCCGTGTGGGAGTTTACCGTTACGGAAATCCTTATCTTTATTAAAGAACTACAGCATCAGTTTACCTCACGTGAAGACAAGTAACTTCTCATTGAAATCAATCAATTCATTGTTGCCAGATCTTGCAAGAAAATACACATCCTGGTCTGGAAAAAGACCACAATAAGCACATAGCACATTTATGATTAAAAAAAATAAACCTTAATATCAGAAATATCACTAAGTATTTAATTTTTTTTTACATTTATGTTCCAGCATTTTTTACTCGATAGATTTTTTTTTTCTTAAAATATTATTTGTATTTTCAGTTTTACATGGGAGTTTGCATCTCCAATGTAAATAACATGTCAAATATATTAACATATCAAGGTCAGTGGCCAAGGTCAGACATTGAGTCAATGTCAGAGTATTTATATACAAGAGCTGAGTATTTAGGGATCCTCTCTTCAATATTTTTTCTCAGACCTTTGACCCACTCACTCACTCACTCACTGCCCCTGTCTGTTTTGCAGAAGATACAAAAAAAAAATCTTAATGGAAGTCCATTTCTTTTTTTCTGAAGTATTGTAGCATAAACATACATAACATGTGCATTAAAGACTATATTGGTGAAAGAAGTGAAAATTCAATACGATGCTGGACAAATTAGAAGCGTGAGGAAAGAAGAAACAAACTGCACAGTGTATAAAGACAATATAGAGTGTGGTCAAAACAGCAGTTGTGGAAATTTGACAGGAATATTTACATTTTATTGTGTTATAAGGGCCAAGATCCCAAAAAGATGACACTACTCTAGAAGTCCATAAGAAAGAAAAAGTAAGAAAAAAATGGTCAAAGTCACTTATAAAAAGCAGGTATGGCAACACTGAAAGCTGTTCAAACCACATAGCAGTTCACAAAATGACCAAAATCTTATATTACATTATAAATAATGGTTTGCCCTCATCGAGTTCCAAATAAAAAGATAAAATAATCAAATACAAGTCAATTTTATTCGTAAAACATTTAATTTACTGACAATCCAAAAATATGCATTACCAATAATGTGCATTTAATATATATATATATATATATATATATATATATATATATATATATATATATATATATATATATATATATACATAAATTATACAGACTCTAAATTATACAGATCTAACTCTAAATTCTCACGCCACATTTGAAGCTACTGTAAAAAAGCCGATACACATGCGACTGCATTGAATTATAAATGAATATTTTTTTGTTTTGCCTGACACTTTTTAATAACAAGTTCTCCTTCATCTTGACCTGTTTTGGACCTATCCAGCTCTTTATTTTTGTATTATTCATTGTTTCTTTGTCACTATCATGTGTAAATAATGTAAAGCAGTGCTGCCCACTGATAGCTGCACAAATATATCTACAGCAGTATAAACGATGCAGCAAAATATCTACTGGCTGACACAATTCCAACATCACACGGTATATATATCATCATACCTCCCAGCCCTGCTGCCACAGTCACAATAATCTTGAAATGAAAAAGTGCTAGTAACAGATGCCATTTTCATGTGATGAATTAAAAAAAAAATTAAATATGGTGACGATATTGAACTCAGTATTTAATTTAAATGCACGCACAAAACGCAGTTCCCATGCACCATGGGTGGGAGTTTCTCTCAACAGTTTACAAATTGGAATGATTTTATTCATCAAAACATCCATTCTGAAGTGTTGATGGAACAACACTGTTTAGTTTGTAGGATCTGGTGTTTGATGCATGGAGGAGCACTTGAATAATTTTTTTTTTTACTCATAGAAGAAAATGAGAGCCCCAAAACAATCAGATGTTCATGCTTTGTCCAGGGAAACAAACAAAAAAAATCATCTGCAATGATTATGACCGATCCACTTATTCCATTGCACCATTCGACCCATGAAACAAGCACATGACTCGTAAAGTTTACCCATTGCATGAGAGTTCAACCCTTTACTGTTTGTTTCTACAGTAAACAAACACTCCTTTCTCCTCCCATTTTCTTTGCCACAAATCCATTGTGTAGCTGTGTGAGATTGTATGTACACACATCTCTAAACATTACGCCCATGGGAGATGAAAAACAAACACAAATACACAATATTTATTACAGTTTGTTCCACCACAATATCAGCAATCACAGCTGTGCACTGAACGATTTTCAGCAGCAGAATGAGATCACATGCACATTTGAGTCTCTTAAATCATTTAATGGGTACTGAACGGGCCACCTTGTCAATATTGTGTGCACCGATGTATATGTGTCAGAATAACAGAAGCTTTACATGCCGATGAACCTCATTTATTAGAATCAACACTAATGACCACACTGTTGGATATTACTCAACTCATGACTGATTTAATGATTATGGACTAAGGCTGTATGCAAATATGCATACTTCCCCACTATA
Organism: Sinocyclocheilus grahami; assembly: GCF_001515645.1. NCBI lineage: Eukaryota > Metazoa > Chordata > Actinopteri > Cypriniformes > Cyprinidae > Sinocyclocheilus > Sinocyclocheilus grahami. The sequence continues at coordinate 199,761 of NW_015506046.1, read as the reverse complement.
TAGCGAAAAACGGTATGTAAAAAGATGTCCGAATTCACAGTAGGCAAAATAAATGATGACTTGCGACTTCCGGCAAGATTACAAAGTGTGCATCCAATGGACAATCTATCCCATGAGGCCATGGGAGAGCAGTTGATATTAGGTCACTATATAGAACATACTTTTTTAATGGTCACTAAGTATTCAAAAGAATGCAATTTTGGAAAAAAATGGGACTAGAACTCCGCAATGAATGACAAATCTGTTTTTGCAAGATTGAGTGAATTGCAAAGAAGAATAGGATTCCACTATCCTGTTTATATTTAGAATGCAATGAAAGTGTTTCATCCAACAAACAACCTAAAAGCACTGCAAGGATAACGCTGCAGACTTCACACGCAGTGCTTTGAGTCATATTGCGCGTCCCAAGAGCAGAATGATGTATGGTGTATCTGGACTGTGTCAGGATCTGAGCGATTTCCAGGAAGTTAGAGAATAAAAGAATGTGTTTCCACTTTGGATGTCACCATTAAATAGATTTCTCTGGGACACAGCAACAGTGTTAGGACATGTTTATCATGACCAACAATGCTGTGTTGTAGATATGCAGCTCGGGCAGCAATTGAAACCCAATACATATGACTGAATTTGTAATTGACATTCAATACAAACAATATGATACGTAGGATCAGAAGTCCAAAGAGAGGAAACATGCCTGTCGTTGAGTAGAGCTGTGTTACATTCTTGTTCCTACATCTCTCATGTTTCAAATGAGACAGCATTGCACTATTAATAAACGGATATTTACAAATAATATTAGGCTACATGTTCTATAATTTTAATAATATTTTAAAGTCAGTTTAACATGGCAATTTCCTGCCTTTTTAACCAACCCTGTCTCACTGTTTATGCATTGGTATTAGTATGTAACGTTTACAGGTACAAAACATAAATTTTTGTATGTTTGGCTAGATAATGAAATGTATAATATGGACGTAAAATGTAAACATTACATATAGCTATACAAAATTAGAATTTTTTTTGTAAATATATTTGCATAGTTACATTTTGTTTTGCCATTTTATAGCTATATTTTTGATCCCTTAACCCTATCCCAAACATACTGAATAACCACTTACAGTATACTGTGTACACTTACTGTAATATATATATATAGTGCTTTGTGAAAGTATTCATACCCCTTCATTTTTTTCACATTTTGTTATGTTGCAGCCCCATATCAGTCTACACTCCATACACCATAATGTAGCGTCTGCGTAGGATCATGCATGAGCGTTGGACTGTTTATGGCTTAAGAGACCCCTTTTAGCCTTTTGACATTTGCATATAAATTACAGTTCTGGTCAGAGACTTTACGTTCGTATAGGGGTTTTAAATTGCCAGATGGTTCTTCGCCGTCAAGAAGATTCGAACCAGCCCCCACTATCATCCCCCAATCTGATTTCAAACACATTCCCAAAGAGCTGTAAATGGCCAAACTAACACACACACACACAAACTAACACATACACACACATAAAGACATTTCTTTATTTTAGACTATAATTAATCAGTTATAATTGTATCTGGTATATGCATGTGTTGTGTGTACGTTATTAGATTAGCTGAGTTACCACTCGTTATTTGTATTAGTTAAAGCCATAAAACACTGATATTCAGGTGTATGTATGTATCTTTGGTAGTAAAACATTTCAAAAGTTTCACTTTTTGAAATAAGTTACAAAAAAAATAACTTTTATCACGATAGTCTATATACCATTAAATAGATTGTTTTGAGCCGTTAATACCACTCCTACATCTAGCTCTAACCATGTCTTACTACTGTATATACATATAATATAATATATTGTGAATATATACGGTATAAAACAGATCACAATACAGCACAAGTATAATCAAAATAATGTATTGCAAAAATGCTAAAAAGGAGTAAAAGTAGTCCAAATGATTGAAGATTGTTGAATAAAGTTTCAAATTTAAGTTTCTCACAAAACAATTGCATGCATTCTGAAGATTTGTATTACAGTGTACAAATAAATTGGATTACTTTTAAGATGATATAAATTAGATAATTTTATGTTGCATTTTTTTTCACAGCATATTAAGAAAATAATCTTAAAATATTTTTAAGTGTACTCTTGTTTAAAATGTCCTATTAAGTAAATAAGTCAAATGCATTAAACAAATGCCATTAAAAAGAATATCAGTGATCACAAATGCAATAGTGTCAACTGATTAATTCCATGAATTCGATCAGTTGATGAAGGATTCTTAATTGTGTACATCTAAAAAAAAAGTTCTTTATACATAAATATGTAACATTTTAGATGCTGTCAGCTGTACTTACCCACAATTGGTCTGAATATCTTGCTACTGCACAGTGCTATATGCCATATCTTGTCTATCAGCATTTTATCAATTTCCTCTTTGCTCTACTGTAGTTTTTTCACTGCATAAGAAAATGAACGTGTGGCGTGAGAACATGAGAGTTGAAAGCCCTGTGTTAATACATCAGTATGACATGTTTTATAGCAAAAGTAAGTACATTTACATGTGGTAGAAACAAATTTTATTAGTGAGATCACATTGGTTGACCCAAAAGGCTGTTTTTCCCCCCTTTAATGGCTTTTAAGACCATATAAACATCATTTTAACATGTGAGTAACAACACAGCCCATCCTTCAACAACAGCCTCTTTGCATCTGCATCACATAATAACAGCTTCACAAAACGGTCAATGCTAAAATGTGCTGGACAAACTGTCAATAGTATCTTCTTCTGCTCCTGGTGATGTTTAGAAATAATACATTGAACATATTTCCTCATTATTACTTCACAAAAAGTCTAAGAAGCTGAACTACATGACACTAGAGAAAAATACTTTGTAATAAGTATAATTGACTTACCTAAGTGGAAGGATATGCATTTTTTTTTACATTAGAAATCTGTAGAACATTCTCTCTCTCTTTCTCTATCGTGGTGTGATTAGTTTTTCCTATGTCTGTTAGTTTTGCTGGTCTTTTAAAACTTCCTTCATTGACATTGAGCTGGAATGGAGATGAATACGGGAATATAGAATACAAAATAAATACATAAATAAAAAATATTGGTGAGCACAACTTGCATTTACAAAGTGCCACCTGCACAGTCTGATTCACATACAATTAACTATTATGAGCATCTTGGAATGATTCATACGCACACAATCTCACGTTACCAGTCTGAATCAGTTTTAAGAGCTGTTCTCTTTGTTTTTCTACTGTCAGAACAATCAAACCTAACATTACGCACCAACTGTTGACATCAACATTCTGTAGACTTCTATATATTTTTATTCCTTCTCTCTGTTAAAACATGCATTATTTTATGTTTTAACAAACAGCAGGCAAGACATGCATGTACAGTTGTGCTCAAAATTATTCATACCCTTAAATATGATCAAAGAAGGCTGTGAAAATGTATCTGTATCAACCAATCCTTATTTTATTTAAAACATTTACTAAAATCTAACCTTTCATTGGAGAATAATAATTTAAAATGGGAGAAAAATCTCATTATGAAATAAATGTTTTTTCTCTAATACACACTGGTCACAATTAATCATACCCTTTTATCCAATACCTTTTGCAACCTCCTTTTGCCAAGAGAACAGCTCTGAGTCTTCACCTATAATGCCTGAAGAGTTTAGAGAACATCTGACAGGAGATCAGAGAACATTCCTTCATACAGAATCTCTCCAGACCCTTCAGGTATCCAGCTGTATGTTGATGCTTCTCCTCTTCAGTTCACCACACTCATTTTCTATAGGGTTCAGCTCAGGGAACTGGGTTAGCCAGGGCAGAAGCTTGGTTTTGTTCTCAATGACCCATTTTTGTTTTGATTTTGATGTTTGTTTGTGAATCATTGTCCTGTTGGAAGATCCAAGATGGCCATATAAGATTTCTAGCATGGACAGTCAGTTT